>NC_134829.1:54534878-54588647 GCF_004210375.1 Tachypleus tridentatus | reverse complement strand
CTGGAACGCTACGCTTAATGGATTTATGCTACAGGAACACTACGCCAACAGTGTTATGCTACGGAACACTACGCTTAATAATGTTATGCTGGAACACTACGCAACAATGTTATGCTACACGGAACGCTTGCAACTGTGTTATGCTACAGGACACTGCGCTTATGTTTATGCTACGAACACTACGCTTAACAATGTTATGCTACGGAACTACTACGCTTAACAATGTTATGCTACGCAGGACGCTTTACACTACCTTAACATATGTTATGCTACGAACGCTACAACAATGTTATGCTGGAACACTACGCTTAACAATGTTATACTGGAACACTACGCTTTAATGATGTTATGCTACAGGAACACTACGCTTAACAATGTTATGTTATACTACAGAACACTGCGCTTAACAATGTTATGCTACAGAACACTACGCCTAACAATGTTATGCTACGGAACACTGGAACGCTTTGCGCTTATGCTATCAGGACACTACAGTTTATGCTACTGAACACTGCACTTAACTATGTTATGCTACGGAACACTACACTTAACAGTGTTATGCTACAGGAACACTGCCCTTAACAATGTTATGCTACAGGAACACTACGCCAACATGTTATGCTACAAGGAACACTACGCTTAACAATGTTATGCTACAGGAACACTACGCTTAACAATGTTATGCTACAGAACACTGCGCCAACAATGTTATGCTACGGAACACTACACTTAACAATGTTATGCTACAGAACACTGCAATGAGTATGCTGCACTACACTTGCTGTTATCGTTACTGGAACAATGTTATGCTACAGAACTTTAACAATGTTATGCTACAGAACACTACGCTTAACAATGTTATGCTACAGGAACACTGCATTAACAATGTTATGCTACAGAACACTACGCTTAACAATGTTATGCTACGGAACACTGCGCTTAACAATGTTATGCTACAGGAACACTACGCGCCAACAATGTTATGCTACTGGAACACTACACTTAACAGTCGTTATGCTACAGAACACTGCGCCAACAATGTTATGCTACGGAACACTGCGCCAACAATGTTATGCTACAGGAACACTACACTTGCTATGTTATGCTACAGGAACACTGCGCTTAACAATGTTATGCTACCCTTTGAACACTGCACTTAACAATGTTATGCTACAGAACACTGCGCTTAACAATGTTATGCTACAGAACACTACGCTTAACAATGTTATGCTACTGGAACACTACCTTAACAATGTTATGCTACAGGAACACTACGCGCTAACAATGTTATACTACAGGAACACTACACTTAACAATGTTATGCTACAGGAACACTACGCTGTAACATGTTATGCTACAGGAACACACTACGCCGATGTTATGCTACAGAACACTACGCCCAACTTATGCTACAGGACACTACGCCAACAGTGTTATGCTACAGGAACACTACGCCAACAATGTTATGCTGGGAACTGCGCTTTAACAATGTTATGCTACTGGAACACTGCGCCAACAATGTTATGCTACGGAACACTACGCTTAACAGTGTTATGCTACAGGAACACTACGCGCTAACGGTTATGCTACAGGAACCACTGCGCCAACAGTGTTATGCTACGGAACACTACGCTTAACAGTGTTATGCTACAGAACGCTACACTTAACAATGTTATGCTACAGGAACACTGCGCTTAACAATGTTATGCTACAGGAACACTACGCTTAACAATGTTATGCTACAGGACACTGCGACACTTAACAATGTTATGCTACAGGAACACTACGCTTAACAATGTTATGCTACAGAACTGACTAACGCGCCACTACGCTTCAACAGTTTATATTACTGGAACACTACGCTTGCTATCGTTTATGTTACCAGGACTGCTGCAATGTTATGCTACCGGAACTGGAACGCCCAATGATTACACTGCGGAACCAACAGTGTTATACTGCAGAACACTACAACTTAACTATGTTATGCTACAGGACACTACTTTGCTGTAACAGTGTTATGCTGGAACACTGCGCCCAACAATGTTATACTACAGGAACACTACGCTTAACAATGTTATGCTACAGGACACTACGCTTAACTATGTTATACTGCACAAAGAACAATGCTACGCTACAGGAACAATGTTATACTACAGTGTTATGCTACGACTACACTTAACTATGTTATGCTACAGAACACTACGCTTAACAATGTTATGCTACAGGAACACTACGCTTAACAATGTTATACTGCACAGAACACTACGCTTAACAATGTTATGCTACAGGAACACTACGCTTAACAATGTTATGCTACAGGAACACTACGCTTAACAATGTTATACTACAGGAACACTATGCTTGCTATGTTATGCTACTGGAACACTGCGCTTAACAATGTTATGCTACAGGAACACTACGCTTAACAGTGTTATGCTACAGAACACTACACTTAACAATGTTATGCTACAGACACTACGCTTAACAATGTTATACTACAGGAACACTACGCGCTAATGCTGGAACGCTGCGCCAACGGTTATACTACAGGAACACTGCGCTTAACAATGTTATGCTACAGAACACTACGCTAACTGCTTTATGTTACTGCTACCTGCACTACGGAACGCTTAACAATGTTATACTACAGAACACTACACTTAACAATGTTATGCTACAGAACACTACCGCTAACAATGTTATGCTACAGAACACTTAACAGCTTATACTATCTACACTTGTATGCTACAGAACACTACACTTAACAATGTTATGCTACAGAACACTACACTTAACAATGTTATGCTACAGAACACTACGCTTAACAATGTTATGCTGGAACACTGCGCCAACAATGCTATACTACAGGAACACTACGCTTGCTATCGTTATGCTACAGGAACACTGCACTTAACAGTGTTATGCTACGGAACACTGCACTTAACAATGCTATGCTACAGAACACTACACTTGCTATCGTTATGCTACAGGAACACTGCGCTTAACAATGTTATGCTACAGGACACTGCGCTTAACAATGTTATGCTACTAGCAGAACACTACACTTGCTATCGGTTATGCTACAGAACACTGCGCCCAACAATGTTATGCTACAGGAACACTACACTTAACAGTGTTACATACTGGGACACTGCTTAACAATGTTATGCTACAGGAACACTACACTTGCTATCGTTATGCTACAGGAACACTGCACCAACAATGTTATGCTGGAACACTGCGCTTAACAATGCTTATGCTACAGGAACACTACACTTGCTATCGTTATGCTACAGAACACTGCGCTTAACAATGTTATGCTACAGGAACACTACGCTTAACAATGTTATGCTACTGGAACACTACGTTAACAATGTTATGCTACAGAACACTGCGCCAACAATGTTATGCTACAGGAACACTACGCTTGCTATCGTTATGCTACTGGAACACTGCGCCAACAATGTTATGCTACAGAACACTACGCTTGCTATCGTTATGCTACAGAACACTACGCTTAACAATGTTATGCTACGGAACACTACGCTTAACAATGTTATGCTACAAAACACTACACTTAACAATGTTATGCTACAGAACACTGCGCTTAACAATGTTATGCTACAGAACACTACACTTTGCTATGTTATGCTACAGGACACTGCGCTTAACAATGTTATGCTACAGGAACACTACGCTTAACAGATGTTATGCTACGGAACCTACGCTTAACAATGTTATGCTACAGGAACACTGCGCTTAACAATGTTATGCTACGGGAACACTACATGTTAACAATGTTATGCTACATGTTACACTACGCACTGCTGCTTAACAATGTTATGCTACAGGACACTACGCCAACAATGTTATGCTACAGGAACTGTGTTATGCTGGGAACGCTACATAACAATGTTATGCTACAGGAACACTACGCTTAACAATGTTATGCTACAGGAACACTACAGCAACAGTGTTATGCTACAGAACACTACACTGCTAATGTTATGCTACAGGAACACTACGCTTAACAATGTTATGCTACAGGAAACACTACGCTCCTGAATGCTTATGCTACAGGAACACTACGCTTGCTATGTTATGCTACAAAACACTACGCTTAACAATGTTATGCTACAGGACACTGCGCTTAACAATGTTATGCTACAGGAACACTACGCCAACAATGTTATGCTACAGGAACACTACGCTTGCAATGTTATGCTACAGAACACTACGCTTAACAATGTTATGCTACAGGAACACTACGCTTAACAATGTTATGCTACAGAACACTACGGTAACTATCGTTATGCTACAGGAACACTGCGCTTAACAATGTTATGCTACAGGAACACTACGCTTAACAATGTTATGCTACAGGCCAACACTACACTTAACTTTATGCTATTGTTATGCTACAGGAACACTGCGCTTAACAATGTTATGCTACAGGAACACTACACTTGCTATCGTTATGCTACAGGAACACTACGCTTAACAATGTTATGCTACAGAACACTACGCTTAACAATGTTATACTACAGGAACACTACACTTAACAATGTTATACTACAGGAACACTACACTTGCTATCGTTATGCTACAGAACACTACGCTTAACAATGTTATGCTACAGAACACTGCGCTTAACAGTGTTATACTACAGGAACACTACGCTTAACAATGTTATACTACTGGAACACTGCGCTTAACAATGTTATGCTACAGGAACACTACGCTTGCTATCTTTATGCTACGGAACACTGCGCTTTACAATGTTATGCTACAGGAACACTACACTTAACAATGCTATATTACAGGAACACTACACTTGCTTATCGTTATGCTACAGGACACTACGCCTTAACAATGTTATGCTGGACAGGACACTACACTTAACAATGTTATACTACAGAACACTACACTTGCTATGTTATGCTACAGAACACTGCGCATAACAATGTTATGCTACAGAACACTACGCTTAACAATGTTATGCTACAGGAACACTACGCTTAACAATGTTATGCTACGGAACACTACGCTTAACAATGCTATACTACAGGAACACTACACTTGCTATCGTTATACTACAGGAACACTGCGCTTAACAATGTTATGCTACAGGAACACTGCACTTAACAATGCTATGCTACTGGAACACTACACTTGCTATCGGTTATGCTACAGGAACACTAAACTTGCTATGTTATGCTACAGGAACATTGCGCCAACAATGTTATGCTACAGGAACACTGCACTTAACAATGCTATACTACAGAACACTACACTTGCTATCGTTATGCTACAGAACACTGCGCTTAACAATGTTATGCTACTGGAACACTACGCTTAACAATGCTATACTACAGAACACTACGGTTGCTATCGTTATGCTACAGGAACACTGCGCCAACAATGTTATACTACAGGAACACTGCGCTTAACAATGCTATACTACAGGAACACTACACTTGCTATATCGGTTATACTACAGGAACACTGCGCTTAACAATGTTATGCTACAGGAACACTACGCTTAACAATGCGTTATGCTACAGGACACTACGCTGCTTATCGGTTATGCTACAGGAACACTGCGCTTAACAATGTTATGCTACAGGAACACTGCGCTTAACAATGTTATGCTACAGAACACTACACAATGCTTAACAATGCTATACTACAGGACACTACACTTGCTAACAATGTTATTCTACAGAACACTGCACTTAACAATGTTATACTACAGAACACTACACTTAACAATGCTATACTACAGAACACTACACTTGCTATCTTTATGCTACAGAACACTACACTTGCTATCTTTATGCTACAGAACACTGCACTTAACAATGTTATACTACAGAACACTACACTTAACAATGTTATACTACAGAACACTACACTTAACAATGCTATACTACAGTACACTACACTTGCTATCGTTATACTACAGAACACTGCACTTAACAATGTTATACCACAGAACGCTACACTTAACTATGTTATACTACAGAACACTACACTTGCTATCGTTATACGATTGTTATAACAAATGTCCTAACGAACAGTGCTGTGCTGATTTTGTTTGCGATATTTTTCTCTTGAAAAATTTCAACCTCGTAACAAAATTATCCTCACAAATTTGTTCAAGTTTAACGAAATCACTTTCGTAAGTTTACATTGTTGTTTGTTTTGCTTCACGTGTGTTACAAAATCGTTATGTTTTAACAAAGTGTTCTAATTGTTTTAACTGTTATTTTGGAAATAATAATTTTGTTTAATCTGCATATATTAAGTGTTAAACTGGGAAACTTTGTCATCACAGCTTATGCAAAATGTTGTTTCTAACACTTAGTGGAAGTGACTTCAGTCATCACAGCTTATACAAAATGTTAATTGTAACACTTAGTGGAAGTGACTTCAGTCTTCACAGCTTAAACAAAATGTTAATTGTAACACTTAGTTGAAGTGACCTCAGTCATCACAGCTTATACAAAATGTTAATTGTAACACTTAGTGGAAGTGACTTCAGTCTGTATTGAGTTAAACTCAGTTTTAGTCCACGTCGGTTTTTTGTTTCATAACAAAGGCTTCCATCGAGCTATGCTCATACTTACATGGAAGACGTTTGTTTGTTTGTTTGAAGCAAATTTTTTTCTGAATTTTTGTAAAATTAACGAAAGTAATAAAACAACAGAATAAATTCATACAACCAGTTTCATATAAAACTCATTAAATAATTATGTATTGTCAAAATTATCGCAATTTCTTCTAAAGATCATCCACATGTTTCATGGATAGAAATCCTTAAGCCTTAAGTTACGTCGTACAGTGATATTTTTGTCAAATATTTAAATTGTGTGTTTTGTTTGTTTGTTGAATTCCGCGCAAAGCTACACGAGGGCTACCTGCGTTAGCCGTCCCTAATTTAGTAGTGTAAGACTAGAGGGAAGGCAGCTAGTCATCACCACCCATCGCCAACTCTTGGGCTACTCTTTTACCAACGAATAGTGGGATTCATCGTCACATTATAACGCTCCCACGGCTGAAAGGACGAACATGTTTGGTGCGCGGGGATTCGAATTCGCGACCCTCGGATTACGAGTCGAACGCCTTAACACGCTTGGCCATGCCGTCACATTATAACGCCTTCATGGCCGAAAGAGCGAGCATGTTTGGTGTGACAGGGATTTGAACCTGCGACCCTCAGATTACGAGTCGGGCCAATATTTAGATATCGATATTTTATATTACGATTTATGTGTTATTTAAAAAAAATATATTACTCGACAAATATGACAGGTGCTAAAACAAAATATATGTTTAAACAGTAAGTGTGTGTGTTTAATTTTATTCGTTTCAACAGAACAGTTCAGTAGTGGTATTTTGAACAATCTAAGATTCTGAACCAGTTGTCCCTAATTCTGAGCTACCGACCAGAAACGTTGAAAACTATTCTACAGCTCCACCTGCCAGAATATTTTTTATCCGACTTTGAAATACCAGTATTAAAACCTACCTATAATTGACAGTACAGATGATATTCAGCTGTCTTAAACCTTCCATAACTAGAAAAAATCGAGCTCTTCTTTAGAGTTGAGATTATAGATTATTTGAAATTCAATAAACTTCGAAAAATTATGAGCTAAGAAAATGTACCTTTGGCCATGTTAATTTGAAACGATGCAGAATAAGATAACAATATCATTGTTCTACGTACATTAAAAAAACTGAAAATATTTGTCAAAAAAAATAAAAGTGTAGAAAGTTGAGTAATTTAAATATATTATTATGTACAATAGTGTTTAAAAATGTTAGGACAAAGACAAAAGTTAGATTTCAGGTTACTTTCAAAAAACAATGGAAGGTAAATCAGAACTTTAATAATCTTCATACTTAGTGCAACAGAAACTCAGTGGAAGTTCAGCAGTGAATATTTTGTGTATCTTTCTTTTTGTTTGAATAACGGTCTTTCAGGCATTGTTGTAACATTTAATCGAAATATCCTTCGGGATTTTACTCCATATATAGGCCCGGCATGGCCAAGCGTGTTAAGGCGTTCGCCTCGTAATCCAAAGGTCGCGGGTTCGAATCCCGGTCGCACCAACTATGTTCGCCTCTTCAGCCGTGGGGGCGTTATAATGTAACGGTCAATCCCACTATTCGTTGGTAAAAGAGTAGCCCAACAGTTGGCGGTGGGTGTTGATGACTAGCTGCCTTTCCTCTAGTCTTACACTGCTAAATTAGGGACAGTTAGCGCAGATAGCCCTCGTGTAGCTTTGCGCGAAATTTAAAACAAACATACTCCAGATATCTTCAATATACTCCCATAAAGTTCCCTTGAAACTAACTCTTGATTTGCTAAGTGTTTGATCTATAAAATTCTACATCTGATCAATTCGGATGAAACTAGGGCTCTATGGGGCTATTGGATCACTTGAATGTCTTCAGCAGCTTCTTTCTTAACTAAGTTAACCAGGTTGGACGAAGTGTTTGGGGTCATTGTTTTCTTGGTAGAAGAATCGATTACTGACAATACACAAACCATTGGGTATATCATGACGGATCAGTATCTGATGGTACTTGTACAGGTCCTTTATTTCATGTATTTTACAAATATCTTCTGCCATCCAAGCAGAAAAACACCTCCAAACCATCACATTGCTGTGCACTCAGGTAAGTATCTTTCATATTTATTCTGCTAAACATACAACCCACTCTTTGAACCAAATATTTCACACATTGACTCATCTGTCCATAACACCTTTCTCCAATCACCAGTAGTCCAATTTATGTACTTTTTAACTTATTTCAGTCTATTAACAATATTTGTAGATAGTCAAGGTTTTCCTAACTGATACAGAACCAAATAATCCATTATTATTGAGTCTTCTTAATACTGTAGATGTGGACATTTTTCTGTCATTTGGTATATTTATCTCATGCTTGAGATCAGTATCAGTCTTCCTTCTGTCCTGAACGCTGAATAAACAAAGATACTTAACATCAGTATCATTGAGTTCAGGTGTTTTGTCTCTTCCTTTCTTAGTTTCAAATCTACCTGTTTCGGTCTCACGATCTAGGGTGTACTTGACAGTGTTGGGGGGGAGCATTTCAAGTGTGTAGAAATTTGTCAGAGAGTTCAACCAGCATCACTTAATGCTGTTATTCAAACTCTCTGCTCTACTGACTGTTCTCTATGTTTTTTTGAGCTATAGAATGACACAAAAATATAATATATAGTGTTAAACATTGTTTTTATCAAGGTTTATTTGAGAAGCGATAATAAACTGATTTCTTCTATCATATACCAGTACAATACGCTATCTCCTTGTTAGCTTCTTTCTTTATAGTTAAGACATTACATGGAGTACCATGACAGTTATTTCAGACTCTAACTTTAACCAATATGTTCAATTAAACATAACACTTATGACATACCTGTGGTACAGCAATATGGGAATACTATAGAGTGATAAGTATTCTAACCCTGGCTCATTCAGTTGTCAACAGAGATCAATGAAACATTACTATAGTGTTGAAAGTTACATTTTGTAATAACAAGGAAGAACTAGTCCCATGAAATACAAAGAATGATAAGATATTCTCTTGTCTCGACACTTTGTTACAGTATTGTATTTCTCTGAAATTTTCTAACAAGACACATTTTTGGTTCACATTCACAAAAGAATGTGACAAAAATATGATGATCGCATGATTTGTCCAGTATTTAAAGAAAAGTTTGTCAGAAAAAAGAAGACAAATCTAGGTGACAACTGTGTGTACATACATTTTATTAAAGTTTGTCTCAGCCGACAGAAAGAACAAAGATATACTATGTAGGTTTAGGTTTGATCACTTAGATTCGTTCTATATAACAATTCCTTAATATATGAATATGGGGAAACTTGCGCATCGGCTACGAAATATTTTTCCTATGTAGATATTTTTAGGTATGTAGAATTCTGAACGAATATGATGGTTGTCTCAACGGCTACAATATTAAACCCTTTCCACAACACGATACCCGCGAAACACCTCTAGTATAAAAAAACACGTCGAGTCAAATAGACTAGTTTAATTGATAAGCAGATTGGAAACACCAGATATAGTGACGCTTTCTTAAATTGGATATCAGAAGCAAATGTTCAAACCTTAGTGACGCCACTCCTGGGTCCTCACTCAACAGGGTTATTGTATCAGCATTCCAAATATCTGTAAGTAAAATAAAGAAATTCACAAACAGAATATAAGCATTGGTGTTTTTTGAGATGTGGCTATGAGGGAAGCTAGAGTCCTTCCGCCCCTCCAGTGTCACGGCGGTGTATCTGCGGACTTACAACGCTAGAAACCGGGTTTGGATGGGCAGAGCACATGTAGCCCATTGTGTCATGTAGCTTTGTGTTTAACTTCAAACAAACAAGATCTCTGTGTAGTGTGTTATTCTTATAGCAAAGCCACATCAGGCTATCTGCTCAGCCCACCGAGGGGAATCGAACCCCTGATTTTAGCGTTGTAATCCGGAGACATGCCGCTGTACTAGCGGGGAGCAACAAGATCTCTTCCCGAAGTATCTTCCCCTTTGGAATATACGTTTTCATCTCTCACTTACGCATATGGTGACGTCATTCGCACTTCCCTACGTCTAATTTCATGTTTGCACAGCTTAACGAAGTTTACAACCTTCCCACATTACCCGTTTGCTTGTATAGATGTAGGTTTAGGTTTGGACTCTGTTTCATTCCACCAAAATACTTTACTTTCGCAGGGTACACGAGAGACAGTAAATAAAATAAAAATTAAGAGTTCATATACCATGCTGTGTTGTAGCTTACAGAGTGCATAATCCATTTCGTGATTCATGGTGTACGCACGTTTTACTGAAGTCATGATAATAAAAGATACAACGTTAAGCGTCCCTTATTTGACGTCATTTTTGTGTCCAATGACTGACAGACAGACAATACACTACTATATAATGTTTCGGATGGTTAAAACAGATGAGCTCTCCAGGCGATCTTTGACCACATTTTGAGACATTATGTGGGTTTATGATTCAAACACTTTTTTAACATTACACTAAAAACACTTTAAGCGTCCTCAAAGACCAATTTCTTGAATAAAAGCGTTACATTAATTTAATACGATGTTATGACGTTAACGGTTATATTTCTGCATAGTTGCACGATTTGTCTTAACGCGTATGTGCTGCACGAGAACCACTTATTCCAGACCATTGTAAAAGTTAATTAGATCTCCATTGCTAAAAGTGAAACGAACTAAGACAAGTGGTAAGTGTGCTCAAAAAGGAAATCCCAGAATTTAGGGTTTGATGCCTTCAGCGCTTTAAAGTCGTGGGTGAACTGTAAGAGTGACAGTCAAATCACTCAAGAGTAGTCCAAGATTTGACGGTTGGTGCTGTTGACAGCGTGCCTCTCTCTATTCTATTATTTCAAAATTAGGTTTATCTACTTTCAGATAACTCTATTTTAGCTTTGCGAGAAAATTCTAACACAAGTTTTCACAACACAGTATGGAACCAATTGAGATCAAACAGGCCCGGCATGGCCAAATGTGTTAAGGCGTTCGACTCGTAATCCGAGAGTCGCGGGTTCGAATCCTGGTCGCACCGAACATGCTCGCCTTTCAGCCGTGGGGGCGTTATAATGTGACGGTGAATCCCACTATTCGTTGGTAAAAGAGTAGCCCGAGAGTTAGCGGTTGGTGTTGATGACTAGCTGCCTTTTCTCTAGTCTTACACTGCTAAATTAGGGACGGCTTGCACAGATAGTCCTCGTGCAGCTTTGCGCGAAATTCAAAACAAACAAACAAGGTCAAACAACCAAGTGTTCCGGATATTCACCATAAAGACGGTTACTCGAGAATCTTGAATCTTTTATAGTCAAATTAACTTAAAAAATATTAACGTAATAGCTTACGTTATACGCGTTTTTTCCAGTAACGTACGACGATCCAGTGCATGCTAAATGATTGGTCACGCGTGATATAAGGAACATTTTTCACGGTAGATTGAATTGAAATCTCTGTACACTCTAAAAGTATATAACTCAGAAAATATATAACAAATAAGCAATGAGATAAAAAAGTATCATAAAGAATTAGATAATTATTTTGAGAAACATTCGATTGTTTTAGCTCAAACAAGCACAGTGGTCTATCCGCACTCCGTTATTCACAAAGAATCAAACCCTGGATTTTAGTTTTAATGAAAGGTGATAAAAACATAATTAAAAACTATTAATGTTTTTTTGTTTTTTATCAAATGTACGTTGATATTTTGATACTTTACAAATTAAAATATTAAACACGCGCTATAAGAAAGATTACCTTTGATCTGTAGAACACCAGACTAAAAACTATTTCAGATGTTGATTTACAATGTCGATTGTGCATGCAGAAACTAGTAGGCAATGGCTTATTTCATATACTACCTTGTTATCTGTGTTCTTATCAAACCAGGCAATTTACTAAGCCTCGCCAAAGCTGTTTGGTAAGTCTGCAGTGGACCTGTTGATGGTACAAACAAGAGAGCTACAGACGACACAACGCCCCTGTTTTACATCGAAAAGTGAATAAAGTTTGTAATCTGCCGATAGAGAACCCACCAGCATGTCAAAGCACAGAAACTATCTTCGAATTTTGTATAGAGTAAATGACCTTCTGAACTGGCCACGTAAGAAACCCAGCTGAGACAGATGTCCCTGAACTTGACACACCTAAATGATAAAGTATTGGGATGTCATTCTTGAGTGATAAAACGCTTGACCCTGACCACGCGGACCTGTAAGAACCCTGTGGGCGTGTCCTGATTGTGAAACGAAACGCGGGTTGCAAACCAACCACCTTCAAACATCACAGAACAAATACTTGATTTATATTCAGATCTTCTGCGCGTAACATTCTGTATACAGAACTGATATTAAGAGTAATCGTTTCTCCACATCCTTCATGTGCTATTACTTCAGATCCCCATGATCACTCAAGCGAATGTCATTCTTATAATGACGTTTTAGGTTATCAATTAACCAAAACATGACGTTTGATAGATTGAAATTTAAACAGAGTGGTGTTTGAAAGCTGTGTATATAAAACGATACGGCTTTCCACAGTGTTTCACAATTCATGGATCCTGTTAAAGGCGCTGTTACCGGTGCCAAATTAAAAGAAGCTTTTTTTTTTTTTTCGTTATGCCTCGCACGTGCTTTGGATTGTAGGTGGCGCCAACACGCAAATCCGTTGGAAGGCCTGTAGGTAGTTTCGAAGTGGAAAGTGAGAAGGGGCGGAGATTAAGTTGTTGTGTTACAGCCACTCACAAACTCGCTTTCACGTTAGGATTTGAAAATCATCTGTAAAAAACCAACACAGAATAACAAGCGTGGTTTAATTGTCAAAAAGGTTATTTCACACACTTCTAACTCTTCCTTTACACGCAATAAAACTATGCATACCTTAACTATTTTAATTATCAGCTAAGACCTCGCTACTTTACATATCTTGGTTAAGCTTTTACATTTTTTTTCAAGGAGAACCTACAGCCAAGTATAAGACTTGAAAAATTTAAGAAATGTAAAGTAAAATTTAAAAAGTATCTCTACAAAGACTTATTAAAGGATATATAATGCCACTGGTTAAGCAAACACACATACTTCCATAGACAACAGGTAAACTATTTGTCAAAATTATTTCTAAGATTTTGTTTATTTTGTTGAAGGTACTCGAAGGCTATCTGCGCTAGTCGCCTCTCATTTAGAACTGATAGCCGAAAAGGAAGGCAATTGGTCAGCAATACCCACCGCCAACTCTTGAGCCGTTTTTTTTTTATATCAATAACAAATGAGATTGACTGTCACATTATGATGTTTACATGGGTGAAAGAACAAATGTGTTCGGTGTGAGGATTGCGAATCGAGTGTTCTTAACACCAAAGCACACCATGCCCTCCTGTTTTAACTAACATTACCTTTTACTGGCTACAATAGCAAACACTCATAATTGCTATAGATTTGATGAAAACTGTTGCAAAACCTCGATACAATATTAATAATGACATATCCTGCCCGCTCTAGTGTCGACAAATTAGTTATTTTCATTGCTATAGATAAGCCAGTAACGTTTAAAGATCGTTTTACTTCGTCTTAACTTTCAAACAGTACTATGTTCACGGTAAATTTCAAAAATCGTTGTAATTAGGTTTAACTTTCAAACAGTACTATGTTTACGGAATATTTCGGAAATAGTTCTAATAAGGCTTAACTTTCAGACTGTACTATGTTCACGGTAAATTTCGTAAATCGTTCTAATTAGGCTTAACCTTAGAGCAATACAGCGCTCTCAAGCTTTGACGGCTGTTCTAACTGGTCTTAGAGTCCAAAAAATATGATACACTTTCCAATAGTTCTCGATTTTGAAACATGGGAAAAACTTTGAAAAATAAAATAAATTTATTAAATTTCTTTTAACCTAGTTCATCGTGTTACTTGTTAAATAACGCATGACGGGTCAAGAGAAGAGCATATGACTTCTCCAACCCAGGTACAAACAAAACTCTTTGTGGATGAAATTTAAATCATTTATGATGTCTGACCAGTAATATTTTGTATATCTAACCTACTTTGTTCGCAACTACGCTCACACGTGAAAAGTTATAAGTGAACAAAGATACAATAAATGTGTTGGAGCTAATATTTTTGCCATAACTTCATGTTGTTTAAAATGTTTTACTTCAGAGTGTGATAGATAATCTGGCTTAAATGAACCTTTTAGGCAATTGAAGACCGATAGAAAAGAAAACACGAATATTTTGTGTAAATTTAGATGACTCTTGATTGCCAGAATATAAAACATTCATGATGTAGAAATAACAAAAATAAACAATAATGAAACAGAAACAAGTCTGCTGGAGATAGAAAGAAACAGTTACAGAACAACAGAAACTTGTTGACCAGTTCCTCTGAGAACAAGATTCTATAGTTGGTCTTACTGGCCTACAACCAAAGACGAACACATAAAGTGCTTTTGTCTAATAATCAATCCGCTGAGACACTAAAACCATATTGCCTCGAGCTCTTGTCGGCCTTACGCAAATATTAATTTCGCAATTAAAATGGTTCAAACTTGTGCACGTTTTTCGATGTGTAAACATTTTTCGTGGACAGAACAGCACCAGAAGTGTTAAATGGGATTAAATATTGACCCTTTATAAACACGTGCCATCTTATTCGTCGACAAACGCCGAGATGGGTCTATGCATACACAGTTTGTTGTTTCTCACTTCCATAGCTGCTGTGTTTCACCTATTCAATGAAAGTATCTTTGCTAGTTTAGTGCCTGTGTTTAATAATGAAAACTTTCAAAGAGATCTTTGTGAATTTCTCAGATAGTTCTTTCGCTCATCAGAAGAATTTTAGTTATAACATCTCACACTCTATGCTTTTAAACTATCTTTTATTCATATAGGTATTTTAAAGTAGTATAATTCAGGGTTCCCCCGTCCCCACGTGGGTTGAGTGTAAGTTGTCCACTGTGGAACTTCAAAATCAAACTGAGAAATCTAAAAATGTTTTGGTCATTAATATTTAAATAAAAAATATTTTAGTCAGAATTTGAATGTTAAATCATTTTTATTTCAGGTCGAGTAACTAACTAGCTTGTCCCTGGAGAAGAAAGGTCCGCCGTTCGAAAACACTTGGTTTATCAGACTTTTTTATCGTTTAGTGTTAAGGCTTATTGAGTCCACGTGTTTTGCTGACACTATGACTGGAATTCATCGTTTGTTTGTTTGTAGTTAAGCACAAAGCTACACAATCAGCTAACTGTGCTCTGCTCACCACGGGTATCGAGACCAGGTTTCTACCGTCATAAGACATACAGTTATGCCACTGAAGGAAGGGGCAACTGAACCGTGAAAGTTGAATGCCCAATCGTTTGTATTCAGACTGAGTGATTGACTGGTCATCATATAATCGATTTTACATAACAGTAAACTGAAGTAAGAACTCGGTATTATCTTATACCAGTTGTTGTGGCTTCTTTAATACAAAGTATGATTATTCTTTTACTTCTACGAACTATGTACTTACAGGTCACAAAGTCGATGTCTCTACTCACATGTCCGGTGTGGCCAGGTGGCTACAATGCTCGGCTCGTAACCTTAGGGTCACGAGTTCAAATCCCCGTCACACTAAACATGCTCCTCCTTTCAACCGTGAGGACATTATAGTGTGGTTGGTAGAAGTGTAGCCCAAAAGTTGGCGGTGGGTGTTGATGATAAATTGCCTTCCCGCTAGTCTTTCTCTGCTAAATGAGGAAAGGCTTCACGCAAACATTTAAATCAAGCCAAGACCTGTTCTCACTTGAACCCCGTGGTATTTGGTTTCCGAGATAACCCCCTATATTGTTTCTTTTGGATCAATCGTGCTTCATAAGAAAAATGTGCAAGAATGTGTTGTGCCTTTCGGATTACGTCATCCATTACGTTCAGTCTAGTAAACATCACCAATAGTCAGTTAGTTTACCTGTATGTGTTTCTCACAGCACAGATGTGTAAGAAGTGACTACGGTATTTGATGCAAAAGAGTCTCATACGATCGCAGTATCAGTAAACATGATTTATTACAACAAGCTTGTTAAAGAAAGACGATTTTACACTTCGCAACTTACTATTCAACTTTTCACAGACTTCACGTGGATATTGGTTTCACAAAACCACACAAGTCCAGTAGAATTTGAATGAGACAAGCACACAAATCAGCTAGAATTGCAATTGGACAGCTGTTAGTCCCATTGTTTTCAGCCATCTTTCTAATAGAAACGGTTATTGTTGTCTAGGTGGGAGTTGAAGTTGAGGACGTTGCTTAGACACTCTCTTAGAGTGTAATTATGGAATCATTTCATATCCTAAGTGTACCTTTACGAGTTTTCTCGATTTCCACGCGAAACATTGAAGGTTCTGTGTTTAAATTTTTAACAGTTTTGCAGAAACGACTGTGATACATGTGTGATACACAAAATGTGGCAGTGGCCCATGAATGATATTATTATATAAATATATCCTACGTTAATATGGCAGATACTAAAATAATACCTGTAACCAGTTTAATAAACCATTTTCTTTATCCTTTAGGGCTGGATGTGGATGAGAGGGTATTTTGTCGAACTATGAACTCGAGGATTCTTGGTTCGCGTCCTTTTGTTACAAAATCGTGCACCATATTTAAGAGCCAAGGGAATGTCATACATATATATGAAATGTGTGTGTGTGTGTAAGAGTGACAGTAAAATCCTACAATTTAATCAAGGTAGCTTGATGACCCTGAGAGTTGGCAGTGAGTGCTGTTGATTGGATGCCCTCTCTGTAATTTATAACTTGAAAATGTAGGACTGCTAGTGCAGACACCCGTAACGACAAATAATACTTGTTTACTTGATGTGATGATTCTGTTCGTTTTTTTTAAATCACACTTTAACTTTTAACCGCAGCGAAGTCTTAAATTATCTAATTTCTAGCAATAAAAATGAGGAAGTCTAATTCTACCCACACAGAACATGATTTACAACTCGTTTACTTATAAAACTAGAGCATCTTGTGTTTAATTAATGTTTTATTTACCCATCATTTTCAAAATATTTCGTCACCATAATTAGGCCCAGAATGCATCATTTGTCAAATTAATCTTCCTTGTTATAACTTGTTAAATAATTTATTGGATTCTGATTTAGAAAAGCTATAGGGGCATTCACCTTAGGAAAGGCTAAATATAGCTGTTTAATCAGAGAAAGCACACAGTGAACCGTTGTAGTCATAATAGGAAGCTTCCAACTTTCAGTCTCCCTCGACATTTCTGAAGTCATAATAACAAACAATATTATTTTACTACTTTGTTCTTGAAAATAAAAATCACTTTAACACATTATTTGTAAAAATAACAATGTTATTCTGTTCTATTTGTTCCAAAAATAACAAACAGTATTATTTTATTATAATGCTTTAAAATAACAATGTTATTTTTATTATATTCTTTTTACAAATAACGAACAATGTTATTTTGCTATTGTTTTCAAAAATAACAAACAATATTACTTTACTATATATATTTTTAAGTAACAACAAATATTTTTTTACTTTATGGTTTTTCTATGTTGTTTTAAAAGTAACAAATATATCCTCTTGACTATATTACTTTTATAACTAACGAACGATAGCAATTTATTATGTTGTTTATGAAATAATTAAAATACCACTTTACTATATTGTTATTTTTAAATAATAAAAAATTTCAAATTTAGAGTTTTTCATCAATGAACAGTTCCAGCTATACAGGCTACACATGGCCAAATGGTAAAGGCGCTCGAGGGTCGCGAGTTTCAATCCCTGTCACACCGAACATGCTCGATCTTTCAGCCGTGGTGTGCGTTAATTACGGTCAATCCCACTATTCATTGGTGAAAGAGTAGCTCAATAGTTGACGGCGGGCGGTGATATCAGCTTCCTTCGCTCTGGTCTTACACTTTCATATTATGGATCGGCTAGCGCTTGAAAGTATAACAAATAATAATTGTGGTATTAGCGTCTTTCTAGGGTAGTTAATTATTGATAAATAAATTAGAGAAGTTTGACCTGTTAATTATCCATAAACACGAGTATACAAGTTAATTACACATCAGGATAAAAACACAATGTTGTTTTTCAGTTACTGTGTTACCATTAGCTATTCTAATATGTATCTTACTTTCTGTAAGATGTGGCTTACCAAATAAACGTTTTAAGAGTTATTAACTAAATTCAGCCAAGGTTAGAACAAGATAGGTGGCGTTTTACTTCATTAGAATATATATGATTCATTATTTCAAGTGTAATTTGAAGTTGTAGAAAATACCGCATGTTGAATTAGATCCACACACTAGTCGATTAGGATTCATTGGATGTAGACAGAGGACCGATGTAATAAAAATAATGACATACGTGTTCCATCGATTCTTTCTTTAAAGGCGAAATCAATTTCTAGTTTGTAAACATTTTTATAAACATTATTAAGGAGACTTTAATGAAATACAGTGGAACGATTTATATATATATATTTTTTGTAGTTTAAATACAATGCTGATTATCTGTGCTCCGCCCACCAGGGATATCGAACCCCGGATTTCTGTGTTGCAAGAACGTGGAAACCCCGCTGTTCCACTGGAGTGCTTTCTCTTACCTCTGTCGTTTTTAGTGCATGTTACTAAACATACGAAACATTTATTTGTTTGAAGTTCGTGATGTGAGGCAATCTGCCCATAACTACTCTTAATATTCAGGTGATACACTGAAGGGTTGGTTGTTTTGAATTTTGAGCCAAACTACACAAGGGCTATCTGCGCTCGCCTTCCTTAATTTAGCATAGCTGGTTGGTTATTTTGGTGTTTTGTGACATAAAGCCACAGTGAGACTAGAGAGAAGATAGCGAGTCATTACCACTCACCACCAACTATTGAACTATTCTTTTACCAACGAATAGTAGGGTTGACAGTCACTATATAATTCTCCTCACAGCTGAAAGGGCGAGTATGTTTGGTGTGACATGGATTCTAACCTGCGGCCCTCAGATTACGAGTCGAGCGTCCTAAACACCAGGTCGCAGACGAAACATACGTTAGAATATTTTCCTAACGTATAACATTTACGTTACATCTTAATACTTTGCGCTTGTTCTTCGTACAGGTTGTTTAAAAGTGCGAAATTATTCTATCAACAAAATTTTACAGCCTGTACATCACCGAGTCGGGAAACTACACATTTAGCAGTATCTGTACTTTATATAATCGTTCAAAGTTCTCTGCCAGGCATTTATCTATTCGAGGAATTATATTGTATATTGTAGTGTTTCCAAATGATAGAACCTCGAAACACATAGAATTAAAGTCATAAAATCCCTTTATCAAACATGCTCGGTCTTTCAGTCGAAGGAGTGTTATAATGTGACTGTCAGTCCTACAATTCGATTAGGGTAGCCTAACAGTTGGCGGTGGGTGGTGTTGATTACCTCATTATCCATGGAACAAATGATGACATGTGACACTAGTCATAAAATTTATGGACTTTAGCATACGCATCGGACGCGACGTAGTGGCATGTTGCGAATGAGAATATTCCAGGGTTCGAACCATGATATCCCACTCTCAGCTCTAGGAGCATTATAACTGTGAAAGTTAATTCTGTTGTTTGGTTAATGGTAACTGAGTAAACAATGAGTGCCATTGCTAATTTGTTTTAACAATTGTACATTTAAGTATGGCTGTGTTTGAGCATTGGAGTCTCTGATTGTTTAGGCCTTACGTCACTTAAGATGCTATTCAGATAGAAAATGCGAATACATATGTAGATAAGATCAACGTTTCGGTCACACCTTCTGTCAAAGAAGTCTCAACGATAATTAAATTGTACCGTTTCATTTATTCGTTTTCACTTTCTGTCCTACTCTGCATGACCAGGTGGTTAAGACGCTCGATTCGTAATAGGAGGGTTCGAATCCCCGTCGCACCAAACATACTATCCCTTTCAGCCGCGAAAGAGTTATAATTTGACATTCAATCCCACTGTTCGTTGGTAAAAGAGTAGTCCAAGAATTGGCGGTGGGTGGTGATGACTAGCTGCCTTCTCTCTAGTCTTGCACTGTTGAATTAGGAACGGCTAGCACAGATATCCCTCGCGTAGCTTTGCACGAGATTCATAAACGAACAAACACTTTTTGCCGCAATGTATTTTGTTGGTTTTGCAATTGTTATGTTTCCAGTACGCGCTGGTAAAATTAATAATAACTGACTGTTGTTTAGTTTCTCATTTTTATTGTATTAACTTGAATTTGTTTTAACCATTAGAATGAAAATCTAAAACAGCTTCTGATTGGCTCTTTCCCCCTTCTTTGTAGTTTGGTTAACTCGCCTAAATAATTGTACCGAAGACTTACGACAATAAATTACGGATATTCGTAATGTGATAAACGTATTTTGTTTAGTAATTATCAGTCCATACTTTCTGGAGAAATACAAACCATAGTTTCATGTATAACTTTATCCGCCTCATTGGGTCGAGCCCGTTTTGCTTGGGCCAAGTGTTTTGACATTTCTTGGTGCCGCTGATTTTGGAAATCATCACAAATTTACTTTGGAACGCTGATGAATCGACCATTTCAATACGAAAACATGTAGATTATACAGCGAGAGTTCGGTATTATCCTGTAGAAATACCACTCATTACAATATGTGTATGGGAATGACGTCCACTAAATTCGTTTTTTTTTTTGTTTTCCGTGTGTCAAGGGGATAGCGAGGGGGTAACACGATCTAAACTTTGAAAGTCAATGCATTCAGCAAATAATCAAATTTACATTTTTACTTGTCGTGCAAATCTTGGGAATGCTCATTTTAAATTCTTATCTTCCGCGAAATGATCTAAAAAAAAATGACCAGAAATCTTTGAGGCTTTGAATTGTGATATTTCTTACCAGCTATCGATCCCCCGAATGTTATACGGAACACGTCATTGACTCCCTTGAGTTATCTTTCTCTGTATGGTCGATGACTTTTAATAAGTTACACGTACGATGCTTTATTTTTAGTTTTAATGATATGAGTTCCTATGGCAAATGACTCTGTGCGCATACATTCGTGAAATTCATTCCTGCCCAGTTCAATAATCTCTTTCCATGCATCGCTGAATTACTCGTTGCTAGGCTGGTGTGTAATGAAGACCCCTAGGGTCTGGCAAGCCGGGTCTTGCGCTACAACTAGTTTAACGCTTGTACCTTCGGCATGTTTACACATTACTGGCTCTCTTCCTATGAGGTCCAGAAGGTTTACACTGATAGAGCTTGATTAACTATAATATATGAACCAACTTTCCAACGTGATGTCTATTGTCGGCTAATTGATCATTCTGTATCAATACGCTAGCTTAGAGTGGGTTTCGATTTTATACTCGGAAGGTTTATAGTACACCTTGTCAGTAAACCGAGGTCTCGACTTTCGTCACATTACAAACACCGATTCTTCTTTCTTCCAGGCTGACGATAAAACCCCTTCATCCGATTTCACTGGCTGTGGATATTATTAATTCATAGTATTTTTCGACTCCAAGAGAACGACTTCAATAAGTTACATTACTTTCTGTTCTTTGTTTTCATTATAACGACTGTAGGTCATCAACATGTAGCTAGATATTAGAACTCGAACAACTTTATATTTTATGTTTTCTTGGTTCACTACTTACCAACAGTTTGGCAATACTTAATCTTACCTTAACAACTACAGCGGTACAATAAACATATACGGTTGTCTCCAACCTCCAAACAGTTTGGCAATACTTAATCTTACCTTAACAACTACAGCGGTACAATAAACATATGCGGTTGTCTCCAACCTCCAATAGCTGAGTTACCACTAATTTTTACGTCATTCACTGGCACCAACAAGTCGAGATCTTTTATATTTATCTCACTAAGTTACATCAACAGACTGCTAAACATTTATGTTTGTCTTGCCAATTTCAACAAGCCAATTTGGAGAGCTTTTATCATAACCTCAACAACTTCAACAGTTTGATAAACGTTACTTTATCGACTCAACCTTGACAATTCGGTAAACATTACCTCACTGACTTCATCTTTTAACTAGTCAGTAAACTTTACCTCACTGACTTCATCTTTTAACTAGTCAGTAAACTTTACCTCACTGACTTCATCTTTTAACTAGTCAGTAAACTTTACCTCACTGACTTCATCTTTTAACTAGTCAGTAAACTTTACCTCACTGAATTCATCTTTTAACTGGTCAGTAAACTTTACCTCACTGACTTCATCTTTTAACTACTCAGTAAACTTTACCTCACTGACTTTATCTTTTAACTAGTCAGTAAACTTTACCTCACTGACTTCATCTTTTAACTAGTCAGTAAACTTTACCTCACTGACTTCATCTTTTAACTAGTCAGTAAACTTTACCTCTTTGACGTCAAAAGTCTGGCAAGCTTCTATACATTTATGTTAAGGGTCCCCGCCAATAATTTAGTAAATATATGTGTTTTGATTATTAACTTCAGTATTTTATTAAGCTTTGTATTTTATTAACTAATCTAACTGTTTGGCAAATATTTTATGATTACTGTAACACCCTCAACTTCACGTAAACCTTGATGTTTACCTTGACAGGTTCAACACCGACAGATCGAGAGGCTGTTATTTGTTCTTCATCGACTTCTGGAGAGACAACACTTTAATTTTTTTATCAACCTCGAAACCAACCATTCACCAAACTTTCATTTTCGGTTAATCACTCGTTTGTGTGTGTGTTCTGTTATAGCAAAGCCACATCAGGCTATCTGCTGAGTCCACCGAGGGGATTCGAACCGCTGATTTTAGCGTTGTATATCCGTAGACTTTACATTCGTTTTTTTTTTAGGGACGGCTAGCGCAGATAGCCCTCGAGTAGCTTTGCGCGAAATTAAAAAACAAACAAAACAAATACTTTACTCGTATTAATAGTTAAGAAAGTATAAGCTGGTATGGAAAAGTTTTGGGAGTTTTTTGGTTGCTGTTAATCAATTTGCATATTAAATATTTGTTCTTCTCATTAAGCTTGTTGGATTTGTCTAATTAACCACAAAAACCAGTTTTTCAAACAGTTTTGTAAAATTAGTTGTGTCATTTGCAGACGATTGGACGTCACTTCTTATCATGGTTTGTAGCACCACAAACGATCAGTTAGGACTAATTATTAATTAATATTTAATGTTTTAAGCATATTTTATATAAGTATATAATAACTAAGGGTTTTTTTTATATAAGAATATTTCAACCTCTAAACAATATTTTTTCATCCTACGTTTCGGCGACTAGTTCCGCTGACATGTTCGGAAGGGTGGTGAAGAATGTTATTTACATGGTGGTGGTGACCGGGATTCGATTCGTAGTTTCACGTTGAACTCTTGGATCCGTCCGTACCCACTCAACTAATTTTAGTTTTTATGAGGAGTGTTATAACCATTTCCTCATTAATGGCTCCATTTATAACCCGATAGAACCTCCACTATGTTCAACGATATCCAAATGTTTTTCATGTTAACGTGAATTCAAATGACAAGAACATTGCCTATGTGACTTTAAACCTCACTTGTACGGCACGTTCTTGATAGTTCGACAACCAAGTCGTATTTTTTACCTCACTTTATTTCCACATTACTTTCTCACCTTACTTTATTTCCACATTACTTTCTCACCTTACTTTATTTCCACATTACTTTCTCACCTTACTTTACTTCCACATTACTTTCTCACCTTACTTTACTTACATATTACTTTCTCACCTTACTTTATTTCCACATTACTTTCTCACTTTACTTTATTTCCACATTACTTTCTCTTTCTTTACCTTTATTTCCCATTACTTTTCAATCTTTACTTTATTTCCACATTACTTTCTACCTTTACCTTTATTTCCACATTATTTTTTCACCTTACTTTACTTCCACATTACTTTCTTTCACCTTTTATTATTTTTCTTACATTACTTTATTTCCTATTATTACTTTCTTTCTACCTTTTATTTTATTTCATTTATTTCTTTACTTTTACACCTTATTTTATTTTACATTACTTTTCACCTTATTTTATTTCCACATTATTTTTATTTACCTTTATTTTATTTCCATATTATTTCTTTCACCTTATTTTATTTATTTTATTATTTTCTTTCATTTTATTTTATTTCCATATTATTTTCACCTTTACTTTATTTCATTATTACTTTTCAATTTTATTTATTTTCCACATTACTTTCTAATTTTATTTATTTACATTATTTTCATATTTTTCTTTACCATTATTTCTACATTATTTCCATACTTTCTTACCTTATTTTATTTCTTATACATTACTTTCACCTTTACTTTATTTCCACATTATTTCTCAATCTTTTATTTCATTTCACATTATTTCTCACCTTATTTTTATTTCTCTATTATTTCTTTAATTTTATTTTATTTCTCTACATTATTTTCACCTTATATTTTATTTCCATATTATTTTCACCTTTATTTTATTTATATTATTTTCACCTTTGTTTTATTTCTACATTATTTTTCACACTTACCTTTATTTCCACATATTTTTTCACTTACCTTACTTTATTTCCATATTACTTTTCACCTTATTTTATTTCTACATTACTTTTTTTAATTTTTTTTACTTCCTATTATTATTTTCACCTTTATTTTATTTTATACATTATTTTCACCTTATTTTATTTCATTTATTTTTTCACCTTATTTTATTTCATATATATTTCTTTCACCTTATACTTTATTTCCACATTACATTTTCACCTTTTACTTTATTTACATTATTATTTCAATTTTATTTTATTTACATTATTTTCTTTACCTTATTTTATTTCCACATTATTTCTTTTCTTATCTTTTATTTTATTTCCATTTCCATTTCTTTCTTTACTTTTATTTATTTATATTACTTTTCTAATTTATTTTATTTCCTCATTATTTTTTCACCTTATTTTATCTTCCTATATTATTTTCAATCATTTTTTATTTCATATTTTTTCATTTTACCTTTTATTTCCATATATTTTTCATTTTATTTCTATTTTTTATTATTATTTTCACCTTACTTTATTTCCATATTACATTTCTTTCTACCTTACTTTATTTACATTACTTTTTCACCTTTATTTATTTATTTCCACATTATTTTCTCTATTTATTTTACTTCATTATTTTCTCACTTTTACTTTATTCTTACATTTCTTTCACCTTACTTTATTTCCATATTACTTTCTCACCCTACCTTATTTCCATATTACTTTCTCACCTTGCCTTATTTCCACATTACTTTCTCACCCTACCTTATTTCCATATTACTTTCTCACCTTACCTTATTTCCATATTACTTTCTTACTTTACCTTATTTCCATATTACTTTCTCACCTTACTTTCCAACATTCCCAATATCAGGTTCACATCTGAACTTGATATTTAGACCTCTAGTCTTTGTACTCGGGAGTTCTCGCTTTTTGCGCTTATTTTGTGACAGAGTGCGGTGACCTTAGCTTCTAAAGTCACGTGGCAATCAGTTAAGTAACAGATGATAGTAAATATTGACTAATTTTTGAAGCCAAGGCACCACAGCGTTATAACAGATGGCACTTTGACGATGCTGTACTGTACAAAGTTGACTAAGTGTGTGTTGTCAGATAAGTCGATGTAGACGTTTTCTTTGGTTTGTCTTAGGTTCAAATCCTATAATTTCAGAATTATTCCTATTTAGCTTGTGGGAATCTTCTTTATTATGATGGGTTATTGAAGAGAAAGATTTGTGATAAAAAGTAAAGTAGAGTGAAGGAAACAGAGAGAGATTGTGATTATGTAAAAATAGAGAATCTGGGTGAAGGAGAAAGAGAACGAAGGAGAGGAATAGGAGAAAACAGAGGACCAGTCTTTACAAGTAAACTAAAATAGTCTGTCAAACAATAAGAGTGATATTACATCTCAAACACGTTATTAATCTGGGCGAACCAAATGAGATATTATTGGGTTTATGGCTCCGAATGTCGCAAACAATGAGAGTACCTAATTTACCAAATAAGATTTATAAGTAATTCAGTAAGAACTCTACACTTTATTTGCTATAGCCATAACAGGGTGAATTTCTAGTTTTGATCTAAGTTGATGTACATTTAATTAACTGTATTCATGATTGGGTGGATTTCTAGTTTTGATCTAAGTTGATGTACATTTAATTAGTTATACCCATGATTGGTGGATTTCTAATTTTGATCTAAGCTGAAGTACATTTAATTAGCTATACCCATGATTGGGTGGATTTCTAGTTTTGATCTAAGTTGGCAGTCTGTTCTGATTGGAAGTAAGAATTGGTTATGCCATATAAATAGAATAACTGAAATGTCAATTATATATAGCAAGTAAATTATTTAGGCTAAAAACAACTCGTCTACATGTACGTTTGATAAGTAATCAATATGTTTGTTTGTGAAAACAAACCCAAAGAGTGTTTTCCCTAACAGTTCCCCTGGTGGTTCAGCAGTAACTTTACTGACTTACAATGCTGAAATCTGAGGCTCAATTCCACGATGATGGACAGAGCGAATATAGCCTATTGCTTAGCTTTGTGCCATAAAACAAGAAGTCGTTCCTAGTTTGGGCTCATAAGTTAGAGAGAAGGCAGATAGTCAACAGCCCCTAAGTCATTGGTTCCCAAACCTTTTGCTCATGGGAGGCCGTGTGATGGGATAGCGAGGTGGGCGGAAAAAATATCATATTTATCAAGCACCTGAATGGTTCGGTTGAAATACATTTTCAAAGAGGTGGAGTTGTGTAGATTCGGAATGTTTGAAGTCGGCATTACGAAAGTTCTGGAACCTATGACGTTCTATCTGGATAGAGAAATATAGTTACACAAATTCTTTTAAAACGACATATTTATTAGATAGTCAGAAAAACAAAATGATAAAAAAGTTGTGGGGAAACCAGTTTTCTTCACACATTTTCCTTTAAATTAAAACAAATTACGAACGCATTACGCTATATAAGATGACTGTCAAATCATAAGTCATTCACAACTACATGAATAGGAAGAAGAAACAGCATAGAAACTAATATTGTAGTCTCTTATAATGTTTCTGTAAACTAATATTGTAGTCTCTTATAATGTTTCTGTAAACTAATATTGTAGTCTCTTATAATGTTTCTGTAAACTAATATTGTAGTCTCTTGTAATGTTTCTGTAAACTAATATTGTAGTCTCTTATAATGTTTCTGTAAACTAATATTGTAGTCTCTTATAATGTTTCTGTAAACTAATATTGTAGTCTCTTATAATGTTTCTGTAAACTAATATTGTAGTCTCTTATAATGTTTCTGTAAACTAATATTGTAGTCTCTTATAATGTTTCTGTAAACTAATATTCTAGTCTCTTATAATGTTTCTGTAAACCAATATTATAGTCTCTTATAATGTTTCTGTAAACTAATATTGTAGTCTCTTATAATGTTTCTGTAAACTAATATTGTAGTCTCTTATAATGTTTCTGTAAACTAATATTGTAGCCTCTTATAATGTTTCTGTAAAGTAATATTGTAGCCTCTTATAATGTTTCTGTAAAGTAATATTGTAGCCTCTTATAATGTTTCTGTAAACTAATAATGTAGTCTCTTATAATGTTTCTGTAAACTAATATTGTAGTCTCTTATAATGTTTCTGTAAACTAATATTGTAGTCTCTTATAATGTTTCTGTAAACTAATATTGTAGTCTCTTATAATGTTTCTGTAAACTAATATTGTAGTCTCTTATAATGTTTCTGTAAACTAATATTGTAGTCTCTTATAATGTTTCTGTAAATTAATATTGTAGTCTCTTATAATGTTTCTGTAAACTAATATTGTAGTCTCTTATAATGTTTCTGTAAACCAATATTATAGTCTCTTATAATGTTTCTGTAAACTAATATTGTAGTCTCTTATAATGTTTCTGTAAACTAATATTCTAGTCTCTTATAATGTTTCTGTAAACCAATATTATAGTCTCTTATAATGTTTCTGTAAACTAATATTGTAGTCTCTTATAATGTTTCTGTAAACTAATATTGTAGTCTCTTATAATGTTTCTGTAAACTAATATTGTAGCCTCTTATAATGTTTCTGTAAAGTAATATTGTAGCCTCTTATAATGTTTCTGTAAAGTAATATTGTAGCCTCTTATTATGTTTCTGTAAACTAATAATGTAGTCTCTTATAATGTTTCTGTAAACTAATATTGTAGTCTCTTATAATGTTTCTGTAAACTAATATTGTAGTCTCTTATAATGTTTCTGTAAACTAATATTGTAGTCTCTTATAATGTTTCTGTAAACTAATATTGTAGTCTCTTATAATGTTTCTGTAAATTAATATTGTAGTCTCTTATAATGTTTCTGTAAACTAATATTGTAGTCTCTTATAATGTTTCTGTAAACCAATATTATAGTCTCTTATAATGTTTCTGTAAACTAATATTGTAGTCTCTTATAATGTTTCTGTAAACTAATATTGTAGACTCTTATAATGTTTCTGTAAACTAATATTGTAGCCTCTTATAATGTTTCTGTAAAGTAATATTGTAGTCTCTTATAATGTTTCTGTAAACTAATATTGTAGTCTCTTATAATGTTTCTGTAAACTAATATTGTAGTCTCTTATAATGTTTCTGTAAACTAATATTGTAGTCTCTTATAATGTTTCTGTAAACTAATATTATAGTCTCTTATAATGTTTCTGTAAACTAATATTGTAGTCTCTTATAATGTTTCTGTAAACTAATATTGTAGTCTCTTATAATGTTTCTGTAAACTAATATTGTAGTCTCTTATAATGTTTCTGTAAACTAATATTGTAGTCTCTTATAATGTTTCTGTAAACTAATATTGTAGTCTCTTATAATGTTTCTGTAAACTAATATTATAGTCTCTTATAATGTTTCTGGCAATTTCTTGTTCTCCACACCGTTTTATGTTTCGTGTTCAAGGAAGGCGTCAGTTCATTTTTACTGTCAACGAGTTAATGACAATTCCAAGTAATAATAACAGTTTTATGACTTGTACAAACACGAGATATTGGAAGCTTCAGTTTTGATTTGCTGTACAAACTTACTGTCTTATAACTCTTCAACGATAAACTCGATTCCGTCAAGATTTAATAAAGTACTCACACTGTGTTATATCACTTAGCTTCAGTGTTAGTGGTAGTTTTAAAACTGTAAGGAGTGTTGATTTACATTGAAATTTCATCAATACTTCTTGTTCCTTATATTTTCTGCCAAGAGAGTTTGTTTGTTTGTTTTTGAATTTTGCGCAAAGCTACTCGAGGGCTATTTGCACTAGCCGTTCCTAATTTAGCAGTGTAAGGCTAGAGGGAAGGCAGCTAGTCATCACCACCCACCGCCAACTCTTGGGCTACTCTTTTACCAACGAATAGTGCGTTTGACCGTCACATTATAACACCTTCACGGCTGAAAGGGCGAGTATCTTTGGTGCGACCGGATTCGAACCGAGACCCTTGATTACGAGTCGAACGCCTTAATACGCTTGGCCGTGCCGGGCCCTGCCAAGAGAGAGGAATCTCTTGAAATAGCGCGGAAAATTTGGTTTTTCGTTTTATTTCTTGTTAAGCACAAAGCTGCACAATGGGCTATCCGTGTTCTGCCCACCACGGCTGTCAAAACCCGGTTTTTTGGCGTAATAACTATATAAAATTAGAGTTGAGTCGTTGCGGGGATAAAACGGAAATCCAATGTTCATAATTAAAAACTCGTAATTTTTACGTATGGAAATTACAATATGAAGAGAACGTTGGAACTTTGTAAACATAAGACATTATAATAACCATATAAACATAACACATTATAATAACTGTATAAACATAAGACATTATAATAACTGTATAAACATAACACATTATAATAACTGTATAAACATAACACATTATAATAACTGTATAAACATAACATATTGTAATAACTGTATAAACATAACACATTATAATAACTGTATAAACATAACATATTATAATAACTGTATAAACATAACACATTATAATAACTGTATAAACATATGTTTAAATTGTTATTTGATGAAGGTAAATTTTGCCCTTTTCTTTTTTAAATATGTTGAAGATTTTTTTTATATCGTAACTATGAACCAAAAAAGTTGATCAATAATACCAAAGGTCAGTCATGGCGTCTATTAATATTTTTATATTGTAACTACAGAACACAAAGAGTGTTATTAAATAACACCAGAGGACAGTCATGTCATCTGACTTTCAAGTCTGTTGAATATTTTTATATTTGAGCTACAAAACACGGAAAATGTTATTAAATAACACCGGAGATCAGTCATGTAATCATAGTTTTAAATTTGTTGAATGATTTATATACATTGTAGCTGCAAAAAACAAACAGTGTTATTAAATAACACCAGGAGAACCATCACGTTACCACATACGCAAATGTCAGTGGTGCATAAACGTGAAAGGACGGTCGTGGCCTCGTGATTAGCGTGCTCAGGAAGTAATGCCAAAAGTCCATAATACTCCACACTTTGGGGCCGTATGTGTACTGTTGGGCTCAGAATCGAATCCAACTACTAATAAACCAACAGTAGCTCAAGAGATGGCGGTGAGAACTGTTGACAAGCTGCTTGTCACTAATAAATTATTTTAATACTCGAGACGATTACGTGTAAATAAGTCTGTGTTCTAAATACTCAAATAAACGACGTAATAGAGACAGCGTACCCCGCTGGTATAGCGGTAAGTCTACGGATTTACAACGCTAAAATCAGGGATTAGATTCCACTCGGTGGACTCAGCAGATAACCTGATGTGGCTTTGCTTCTAGAAAACACACACACACGTGTGATAGGTTAAAGAGTTTCAAACTGTAAAGTTAGGGCTGGTTTTTGAAATTTTACTTTTATTATTAGTTTCTTTGTAATATCGAACTTCTAGACTTTATTGGCATTACTATAATTACTTATAGTCCTGTGAACAGTGTTCGTGAGTACTATAACAAAATTTTCTATAAACGATCAAAATTATCTCAAAGTCTTGAAGGAAAGTTGCTTTACAATTTAAACTTGCTTTGAAATGACCAGTCGATCATATAATAAAGTATATAAGAATGATTTGGTTTTGGTTTATTTTAAATTTTCGCGCAATGCGACACGAGGGCGATCTGCGCTAACCGTCCCTAATTTAGGAGTGTAAGATTAGAGGGAAGGAAGCCCCGCCAACTCTTGGGCTATTCTTTACCAACAAATAGTGGGATTGACCGTAAAATAATAACGCTCCCACGGCTGAAAGGACGAGCATGTGTGGTGCGACAGAGATTTGAACCTGCGATCCTCAGATTACGAGTCTAGTTTTAAGAATGTTCATATTCAACCAGAAATTTTCGTTTGAACATCTAATATTCGAATACTTCAAAACACAACGTTACTCTCTTATTACAAATTAGTAGATGTATCTTCTATAATAAAGTGGTTTACATTCTATTGGACAATAACTTTATCCACTTTCCTTGACAAAAACTGAAAATAGCATTACCATATTGTCAGTGTAAGTGTTAGATATCAGAGCAACCTCATTGCAAATTGTTACTTTTGGAATCCCAGTCATGAAAAACCGATCTTTCTAGGCGTCGTTGGTTGGTAGAAATAAATTACTTGTTTCTGCTATTCAGAATCTTTTTCAGATTTGAAATCCATAAAGTATATGATGAAACAAACATTGTAGGTGATCAAAGGTGACCAACAGCCACAAACACCACAGTTTCCTTTTTTTCTACGTCTATGTTCTTGGCATTTTACACATTTTACGTTTTTTGGATTGTATTATTGGATTAAGGTTACGTAGTCTAATGTCTCCAATTAGTGTTTCTACTCTGACGTTTTTTCCCTAAATTTGGGAAAATTTGCGACCAGGTATTTTAAACATAAAATGCTATACATTAGCTGCAATTGACACCAATCGAGAAAACACGTGCCTAGAAAGAACGTTCGCTGGGTCTGAAGAAAAAAACACAACAGGCTTAGAAAGATCTTTCACTGGTTCTGGAAAGGAAGAAATGTCAGTTCTGCTTAAAAAAACAATAGTGTTATGTCAGTATGTAAAAACTCCATGTGATTAAACAAAAACGTCAGTATGTAAAACCTCCATCTGATTAAACATAAACGTCAGTGTGTAGAAACACCATGTGATTAAACCTAAACGTCAGTACGTAGAAACTTCATGTGATTAAACATAAACGTCAGTGTGTAGAAACACCATGTGATTAAACATAAACGTCAGTATATAGAAACTCCATGTGATTAAACATAAACATCAGTATATATAAACTCCAAGTGATTAAACATAAACATCAGTATGTAGAAACTCCATCTGATTAAACATAAACATCAGTATGTAGAAACTCCATGTGATTAAACATAAATGTCAGTATGTAGAAACTCCATGTGATTAAACATAAACGTCAGTATATATAAACTCCAAGTGATTAAACATAAACATCAGTATGTAGAAACTCCATCTGATTAAACATAAATGTCAGTAGGTAAAAACTCCATGTGATTAAACATAAACGTCAGTATGTAGAAACACCATCTGATTAAACATAAACGTCAGTATGTAGAAACTCCATGTGATTAAACCTAAACGTCAGTACGTAGAAACTTCATGTGATTAAACATAAACGTCAGTGTGTAGAAACACCATGTGATTAAACCTAAACGTCAGTACGTAGAAACTTCATGTGATTAAACATAAACGTCAGTGTGTAGAAACACCATGTGATTAAACCTAAATGTCAGTACGTAGAAACTTCATGTGATTAAACATAAACGTCAGTGTGTAGAAACTTCATGTGATTAAACATAAACGTCAGTGTGTAGAAACACCATGTGATTAAACATAAACGTCAGTATATAGAAACTCCATGTGATTAAACATAAACATCAGTATATATAAACTCCAAGTGATTAAACATAAACATCAGTATGTAGAAACTCCATCTGATTAAACATAAACATCAGTATGAAGAAACTCCATGTGATTAAACATAAATGTCAGTATGTAGAAACTCCATGTGATTAAACATAAACGTCAGTATATATAAACTCCAAGTGATTAAACATAAACATCAGTATGTAGAAACTCCATCTGATTAAACATAAATGTCAGTATGTAGAAACTCCATGTGATTAAACATAAACGTCAGTATGTAGAAACTCCATGTGATTAAACATAAACATCAGTATGTAGAAACACCATGTGATTAAACATAAACATCAGTATGTAGAAACTCCATGTGATTAAACATAAACATCTGGAATGAAATTTGAAACTAAAAATACGGTGAATTTGATAGTTGTGTATACACGACGAAAATTCACCAAAAACTCTATACGTTATGTCTGTAATATTTAAAATCGTTAGGCTTACAGAATGTTCAGTTTCGAATTATAGATTTTCCATTATTTCAGCTTGAAAGCCGATTAGTCTGATTTGTTCGTAAAGATTCTCAGTAAAAAGTTGTTGTTTTTTTATTGTAGTACAAATCGTTGCAATTGTTTCTCTCCTGGAGGTTGGATCTTTCGGAATCTGTTTAGTAACAGCTAAGTAGTACAATATTCTTTAGATCCGGTATGGCCAGGTGGTTACTACGGCACTCGACTCGTAATCCAAGGGTTCGAGTCCCCGTCACACCAAACATGCTCGCCCTTTCAGCCGTGGGGGCGTTATAATGTTACGGTCAATCCCAGTATTTGTTGGTAAAAGAGTAGCCCAAGGGATGGCGGTGGGTGGTGATGACTAGCTGCCTTCCCTCTAGTCTTACTCTGTTAAATTAGGGACGGCTAACGCAGATAGCTCTCCTGCAGGTTTGCGCGAAATTTGAAAACAAACAAACAAACAATCTTTAATCACAATTACGAACGTTTTCCTTCATCAGTTTGTTTAAGCTTACTGGTCTTCGCGACTTACATCAGTTTGTTTAAGCTTACTGGTCTTCGCGACTTACACTGTTAAGATTTTATGTCCTCGTTATTCAAGATGTATGATTTTATTTATTCGTAAGTTTCGTCGAATGATTTTATTTCTTATTAGTTATGTTATAGTATTCTATTTCTTCGTGAATTATGTTGTATCAGTTTTATTTGTTCTTGAGGTGCATTGTAAGATTTTATTTCTTGACCGTAAAATGTTGAGCTGCTAACATAAGTCATTACTGTATCAAACTTTTCATCAGTGTATATTATCTCTCTAACTTTCTCACTTCCATGTTTTCACAGAACCAACCAGCTCACTGTTTAGACTTATTTTTAGACACACACTAAAGCACGTGTGATATTCTATGATTACTTATAACTCGTTTTTCACTTTTTTTTTCTAAATTTCGGGCAAAGCTACACACGAGAGATATCTGTGCTAGCCGCCCCTAATTTAACAGTGTAAAACTAGAGAGAAGGCAGCTAGTCATCCCCACCCATTGCCAACTCTTGGGCTACTCTTTTACCAACGAATAGTGGGATTGACCGTAAAATAATAACGCTCCCACGGCTGAAAGGACGAGCATGTGTGGTGCGACAGAGATTTGAACCTGCGATCCTCAGATTACGAGTCTAGTTTTAAGAATGTTCATATTCAACCAGAAATTTTCGTTTGAACATCTAATATTCGAATACTTCAAAACACAACGTTACTCTCTTATTACAAATTAGTAGATGTATCTTCTATAATAAAGTGGTTTACGTTCTATTGGACAATAACTTTATCCACTTTCCTTGACAAAAACTGAAAATAGCATTACCATATTGTCAGTGTAAGTGTTAGATATCAGAGCAACCTCATTGCAAATTGTTACTTTTGGAATCCCAGTCATGAAAGACCGATCTTTCTAGGCGTCGTTGGTTGGTAGAAATAAATTACTTGTTTCTGCTATTCAGAATCTTTTTCAGATTTGAAATCCATAAAGTATATGATGAAACAAACATTGTAGGTGATCAAAGGTGACCAACAGCCACAAACACCACAGTTTCCTTTTTTTCTACGTCTATGTTCTTGGCATTTTACACATTTTACGTTTTTTGGATTGTATTATTGGATTAAGGTTACGTAGTCTAATGTCTCCAATTAGTGTTTCTACTCTGACGTTTTTTCCCTAAATTTGGGAAAATTTGCGACCAGGTATTTTAAACATAAAATGCTATACATTAGCTGCAATTGACACCAATCGAGAAAACACGTGCCTAGAAAGAACGTTCGCTGGGTCTGAAGAAAAAACACAACAGGCTTAGAAAGTTCTTTCACTGGTTCTGGAAAGGAAGAAATGTCAGTTCTGCTTAAAAAAACAATAGTGTTATGTCAGTATGTAAAAACTCCATGTGATTAAACAAAAACGTCAGTATGTAAAACCTCCATCTGATTAAACATAAACGTCAGTGTGTAGAAACACCATGTGATTAAACATAAACGTCAGTATATAGAAACTTCATGTGATTAAACATAAACGTCAGTGTGTAGAAACACCATGTGATTAAACATAAACGTCAGTATATAGAAACTCCATGTGATTAAACATAAACATCAGTATATATAAACTCCAAGTGATTAAACATAAACATCAGTATGTAGAAACTCCATCTGATTAAACATAAACATCAGTATGTAGAAACTCCATGTGATTAAACATAAATGTCAGTATGTAGAAACTCCATGTGATTAAACATAAACGTCAGTATATATAAACTCCAAGTGATTAAACATAAACATCAGTATGTAGAAACTCCATCTGATTAAACATAAATGTCAGTATGTAGAAACTCCATGAGATTAAACATAAACGTCAGTAGGTAGAAACTCCATGTGATTAAACATAAACGTCAGTATGTAGAAACACCATCTGATTAAACATAAACGTCAGTATGTAGAAACTCCATGTGATTAAACCTAAACGTCAGTACGTAGAAACTTCATGTGATTAAACATAAACGTCAGTGTGTAGAAACACCATGTGATTAAACCTAAACGTCAGTACGTAGAAACTTCATGTGATTAAACATAAACGTCAGTGTGTAGAAACACCATGTGATTAAACCTAAATGTCAGTACGTAGAAACTTCATGTGATTAAACATAAACGTCAGTGTGTAGAAACTTCATGTGATTAAACATAAACGTCAGTGTGTAGAAACACCATGTGATTAAACATAAACGTCAGTATATAGAAACTCCATGTGATTAAACATAAACATCAGTATATATAAACTCCAAGTGATTAAACATAAACATCAGTATGTAGAAACTCCATCTGATTAAACATAAACATCAGTATGAAGAAACTCCATGTGATTAAACATAAATGTCAGTATGTAGAAACTCCATGTGATTAAACATAAACGTCAGTATATATAAACTCCAAGTGATTAAACATAAACATCAGTATGTAGAAACTCCATCTGATTAAACATAAATGTCAGTATGTAGAAACTCCATGTGATTAAACATAAACGTCAGTATGTAGAAACTCCATGTGATTAAACATAAACATCAGTATGTAGAAACTCCATGTGATTAAACATAAACGTTAGTGTGTAGAAACACCATGTGATTAAACATAAACATCAGTATGTAGAAACTCCATGTGATTAAACATAAACGTCAGTATGTAGAAACTCCATGTGATTAAACATAAACGTCAGTATGTAGAAACACCATGTGATTAAACATAAACGTCAGTATGTAGAAACACCATGTGATTAAACATAAACGTTAGTATGTAGAAACTCCATGTGATTAAACATAAACATCTGGAATGAAATTTGAAACTAAAAATACGGTGAATTTGATAGTTGTGTATACACGACGAAAATTCACCAAAAACTCTATACGTTATGTCTGTAATATTTAAAATCGTTAGGCTTACAGAATGTTCAGTTTCGAATTATAGATTTTCCATTATTTCAGCTTGAAAGCCGATTAGTCTGATTTGTTCGTAAAGATTCTCAGTAAAAAGTTGTTGTTTTTTTATTGTAGTACAAATCGTTGCAATTGTTTCTCTCCTGGAGGTTGGATCTTTCGGAATCTGTTTAGTAACAGCTAAGTAGTACAATATTCTTTAGATCCGGTATGGCCAGGTGGTTACTACGGCACTCGACTCGTAATCCAAGGGTTCGAGTCCCCGTCACACCAAACATGCTCGCCCTTTCAGCCGTGGGGACGTTATAATGTTACGGTCAATCCCAGTATTTGTTGGTAAAAGAGTAGCCCAAGGGATGGCGGTGGGTGGTGATGACTAGCTGCCTTCCCTCTAGTCTTACTCTGTTAAATTAGGGACGGCTAACGCAGATAGCTCTCCTGCAGGTTTGCGCGAAATTTGAAAACAAACAAACAAACAATCTTTAATCACAATTACGAACGTTTTCCTTCATCAGTTTGTTTAAGCTTACTGGTCTTCGCGACTTACATCAGTTTGTTTAAACTTACTGGTCTTCGCGACTTACATCAGTTTGTTTAAGCTTACTGGTCTTCGCGACTTACACTGTTAAGATTTTATGTCCTCGTTATTCAAGATGTATGATTTTATTTATTCGTAAGTTTCGTCGAATGATTTTATTTCTTATTAGTTATGTTATAGTATTCTATTTCTTCGTGAATTACGTTGTATCAGTTTTATTTGTTCTTGAGGTGCATTGTAAGATTTTATTTCTTGACCGTAAAATGTTGAGCTGCTAACATAAGTCATTACTGTATCAAACTTTTCATCAGTGTATATTATCTCTCTAACTTTCTCACTTCCATGTTTTCACAGAACCAACCAGCTCACTGTTTAGACTTATTTTTAGACACACACTAAAGCACGTGTGATATTCTATGATTACTTATAACTCGTTTTTCACTTTTTTTTTCTAAATTTCGGGCAAAGCTACACACGAGAGATATCTGTGCTAGCCGCCCCTAATTTAACAGTGTAAAACTAGAGAGAAGGCAGCTAGTCATCCCCACCCATTGCCAACTCTTGGGCTACTCTTTTACCAACGAATAGTGGGATTGACCGTAACTTATAACGCCCCCACGGCTGAAAGGGCGAGCATGTTTGGTGCGGCGGGGATGCGAACTCGAGACCCTCAGATTACGAGTCGCACGCCTTAACCAACCTGGTGGCCATGCCGGGCAAAGTCATTTTTCACTTTTTCTCTTTTTATATAAACGTATTTTTTAATTTAATTTTATAAATTGAAAATTTTTTAAAGATGGTTACATTTCAAGTGAAATGATTGTTCATGGATTTACGTCCAAGCTTTCAAGATTAATGTGTAATATTTATGATTTTCAACTCAATTAAAAGATTATTGATTCTGTTACGTATTTAACTCGCAGCACATTTACGTAACATATTTCTGAAGTTTAGAACAAAGGTTACACATTATGTGTCACACATGATCCTAGGGCAGTAAAACCAGTTGAACGGTTGTTTGTTGTTTTGAATTAAGTACAAAGCTACACAATGGGCTATCTGTGCTCTGCCCAACACGGGCATCGAAACCCGGATTTTAGCGTTGTAAGTCCGCAGATATACCGCTGAGCCACTGGGGGTTACAACTGAACGGATCAAGTTCAATTTCGGGCTATTTATAATTTCAAATACTTAGATAACTGATATTTAGAATTAACTGAGCCACTGGGGGCCACAATTGAACGGATCAAGAAATTTCAAAATATGAAAAACGCGTTGAACACAAGTCCATTTATTAATGCTATTTTCTCATTTGATTAGTAAATACAAATATATATATATATTATCAGGCCTATTTTTACAAGAGTTTCCATGGTATCTATAGAATGGTGTTGGTTTAACTTACCATAATTAATTTTTGACTAATGTTACCATTATGTTACGTTTCCTCTCATTCAAATAGTTTAAATACATAAAATATAGCTAAAAACCAGAATTTCACAAATATTCATTTATAATTTTAAATACTTAGATAACTGATATTTAGAATTAACTTTCAAGGAATCCGATTTTTATTTCTGTATGTGATAAGAACTAAGTAATTCTATGCACTTAAGCCTAAACGTAAAAGTAAAATATACAGTAACTTGAACAGTTTATATTTTTTTTGTAAAACCACTGAATAAAGAATGTTTTTAGCAGTTCGAAACAAAGGTTTTGAATAGTCACAGAGCTCGGTAAGTTTATTAACCGAATTACTCGCAAAGTTACTCGAGGACTATCTGCGCTAGTCGTCCCTAATTTGAAAGTGATGCATCAGACGGAAGGCAGATGACCAACAACACTCCCCGACAATTCCTGGGCTATTCTTTCACCAACAAATAGTGGGACTGACTGTCACATTATAGAGCCTCCACGGCTGATAGGGCGAGCATGTTCGGTAACAGGAACAAGAGTCTGCAATCTGCAGATTGTGAGTAGAACGCCTTAAGCATCAGGCCATGCGAGGCCTATAGCCAGTGGCACAGCAGAATGTCTGCGGACTTATAACGCTAGAATCCGGGTTTCGATACCTGCGGCGAGCAGAGCAAGGATACTTCATTGCGTAGCATCGTGCTTAATTGCAAATAAACAAAATTTTGGCCCGGCTTAGCCAGGTGGTTAAGACGCTCGACTCGTTATGCGAGGGTCGCGGGTTCAAATCCCCGTCACGCCAAACATGCTCGCCCTTTCAGCCGTAGGAGCGTTACCCCACTATTCGTTGACAAAAGAGTAGCCCAAGAGTTGGTGGTGGGTGGTGATGACTAGCTGCCTTCCTTCTAGTCTTACACTGCAAAAGTAGGGACGGCCAGCGCAGATAGCCCTCGTGTAGCTTTGCGCGAAATACAAAAAGAAACCAAACTAACTAAAACCTCAATAAGTGGTTTACTATTATCAAAGCTAAGGCAGAAATCTTACTATTCACAAAATACCCAGAACATTTAGTATTATTTAATTTTCGAGAAAAAAAAAACATTAAATGTTATAAGTTTTAACGATAGCATACTCACGAATCCAGTGAACAATTAAATGGCCTATATAGTTAAACCTATATTGATCCAACATTATAAAGTGATATTCTGCGAGGAAATATTTCCTGTTGAGGTAAGATTACTGGTGAAACATATCAGTATACCACAAAAATATATCTGGATATATTTATTGTTTTTTTATTGCTCACAGGTTAATCACAACAAGGCTTAGCAGGATTGCTATAAGACTTACAAAGTAGGGTTAGCTATATGTGATGACGAGAAAACCCACTTGTAGAGAAAAACATATATTTAAAAACGGCTGGTATGGGTAGAGAAAACACTATGTAGAGGAGCGAACAACGTTTCGACCTTCTTCGGTCATGGGCAAGTTCACAAAAAAAGAAAGAGGTAATTGACCGATAACTGACCACATGTTTGAAGGCGGTTGTGTAATTTAAAAAATCACGAAACCATATACTGCTGCATACCATATATTACCGACATCAGCAGAAAAATAACCAACATTTGGGAAAAACTAGTAACAAAATATGACATTCCAGTTAATACCAAATTTATTCAAAAACCAGGCACAAAACTGAGGTCTATACTATGTAAAAACTACACTGACAAACACCACACCAACATTATTTATAAAATACAATGTGACAACTGCCACGACTTCTATATTGGAGAAACAAGTAGAAAAATGGAAACCAGATTCAAAGAACATAAAAAGTCACCTTCACACGTTTTATAACACTGCAAGTCAAATAAACACAACATAACCATAGAAATAATCAGTGATGACGAGAAACCCACTTGTTGAGATTTATATAAAACATTTAGTGAAAACACTTTTACAGAAGAAGAACAACGTTTCGACCTTCTATGTAAAGGTGTTTTCTCAGCCCAAACGAGCCGTTTTTGCATATAAATAACCATAGAAAACACTCAAATACTAAATAAAGAAACAAACATAAACAAACGCAAAATTAAAGAAGCCTCACTTATACAGGGTGTTCAGAAAGTCACTGTACAGTTTTGTAATCATATGTCTATTCAGTCTATTTCAAGCCAGCAACTGATAGCAGTGTTTACAAACAAAATAAGAAGGATCTAGGCCTGTATTGATGCCAACGGGGGTCACTTTCAACATTGTTTATAATTGTCATTCATATTTACCTCCTGTATTCTATATTGAAATATGGCTGTTAATAAATATATAAGTGCACAGTGACTTTCCGAATACCCTGTGCAATAACTCAAGCCGAAAATAAACCAATACAAAGGAACACCTTTACACTTATATTAATAAATATAATCCAACATCTAAGCACGCCCTCTACATTCATACACTCAATTACACAACCGTATTCAAATATGTGGTCAGCTATCTGTCGTTACCTCTTTCTTTCTTTGTGAACCTGACGAGGACCAAAAAAGGTCGAAACGTTGTTCGCTCCTCTACATAGAGATTTCTCTATCCATACCAGCCGTTTTTACATATATATGGACCCGTTCTCAAACCACCAGTACTGATGGCCAGAGACGTGAACAGCGTATTTTCAACGAGTCCCCTGCTGGGATAGCGGTAAGTCTACAATTTTTAAACGCTAAAATCAGGGGTTCGACTCCCCTCGGTGGATACAGCAGATAGCATGATGTGACTTTGCTATAAAAAAGCATACACACACAGACACACACACATTTTTAACTATTTCAAGAGTGCCGCAAGATTTTGAAATACGACCACCAGATGGACCTCAGAGGCAAGGGGTAAAAAATGGTTTTCATAATTTTGGTCTTTTTGTTAGATAACAAGCGTGTTGCGATCCTCTAACCCAACACCACAAAACAGCTCTTCTTTAGTTGTGTTTGTTCGTTTTTGAATTTCACTCAAAGCAACAAGAAGGCTTTGGCGCTAGCCTCCCTAATTTTACAGTGTAAGACTAGAGGGAAGGCAGCTAGTCATCACCACCCACCGCTTACTCTTGGGATACTCTTTTGTAAACGAATGATGGAATTGGCCGTCACATTATGACGCTCGCGTGGCTGAAAGGGCGAGCATATTTGGTGTTAAGGGGATTCGAACCTGCGACCCTGGGAAAGGAGTACCGATAGGAGAAAACAAAAGAAGGATAAAAATATCATTCTAAGCATCCAATGTTATGATAATATGAAAAATAAAACATAACTTTTAAACAGTGAACAATAAAAAACAATTATTACCCTGTTAACAATAAAATGTAACTCTTAAACAGTGAACAATAAAAAGCAATTATTACCCTGTTAACAATAAAATGTAACTCTTAAACAGTGAACAATAAGAAACAAATTTTACCCTGTTAACAATAAAACGTAACTCTTAAACAATGAACAATGATAAATAATTCTCACTCTGTTGACAATAAAACATAACTCTTAAACAGTGAACAATAAGAAACAATTCTTACCCAGTTAACAATAAAACATAACTTTTAAACAGTGAACAATATGAAACAATTCTTACCCAGTTAACAATATAACATAACTTTTAAACAGTGAACAATATGAAACAATTCTTACCCAGTTAACAATAAAACACAACTCTTAAACAGTGAACAATAAGAAACAATTCTTACATTGTTAACAATAAAACACAACTCTTAAACAGTGAACAATAAGAATCAATTCTTACCCAGTTAACAATAAAACACAACTCTTAAACAGTGAACAATAAGAAACAATTCTTACCCAGTTAACAATAAAACATAACTCTTAAACAGTGAACAATAAGAAACAATTCTTATCCAGTTAACAACAAAACATAACTCTAAAATCAAGGGTTCGATTTCTATCGATGGACTCAGCAAATAGCCCGATGTGGCTTTGCTATAAGAAATAAACATACACACACACATACACACGATTCAGTATTTAGAATCTCAGGTGTTTTAAACAGATGTTAAAAGTTCCCTTTAAATAAACCCCAAGCACGAAGATAGATGTGTAAAGATGATCAAAGGTTAGAGTTGTTGATTTCAAGCGTACAGACAGAACATTCAGTACGTTATATCTGTTTGTTAACAGACGAATATCAATATTTATTAAATGTGTATAAAATGCTTTTATCAGTAAGGTGTTTTATGGCACATCTGTGAAGTTCCTTTTTATAACCGGCATGGCCAGGTGGTTAAGACATTCGACCTCTTAATCTGAGGGTTGCGGGTTCAGAACACCGTCGCATCACACATGTTCGCCCTTTCAGGCGGGAGCGTTATAATGTAACGGTCAATCACACTATTCGTTGGTAAAAGAGTAGCACAAGATTTGGTGGTGGGTGGTGATGACTAGCTGCCTTCCCTCTAAGCTTACACTGCTAAATTAGGGACAGTTAGCGCAGATAGCTCTTGTGTAGCTTTGCTCAAAATTAAACAAAATAAATAAATAAACAACTTTTCAACTAACGCCATGGTCGTTATAGTAACAATGAAGAGAAAGGTGTACCGCATTATTCACATGTATTTTGGAACACCAATGTTGACGTGTCACAGGAGCTTTGAAACTTGGCAATTTATATTTCATTTTAAAGACAGGCGAATTTGAATAATAGTACTGATAGTAAAAAATAGGTCATAATATTAAACTTTCATATTTTATTTCGTTTACATTAAATTGCGACCCACGTGTACAAGCGTAATTTCCACGAACTTAATTAAAGCAACGAATTAAAGGTAACTTGTAGGACTGCGATATACACAAAACCGAACCAGTTTTTGTAGCATTTAAACTGTTGTTACAAATTACTTATATCAAAACAAAATAAAGTTTATAATGTGTTATTCAAACACGACAGAGAGACTAAGTGGCCATCATTGAACGTTTGAGTTCCTCAAAGTTCTAAAAATCGAAAAAATCAAATATTTGTAATCGACTTGTTTTAAACCACAAACAGCAGAGGATTCTAGATTGTTTAACTGATTCTGCAAACATTTTAAAATCTCATTGCAGATCAAACTGTATATTTATATGTTTGTACAGTTTTTGTTTACGTTCGTGCAATGTTGACAAAACATTTCCGCTAGATAGCGCTGTTGTTATGAAAGTATACTTAAAGTAAATCTGACTTTTAGATTGTTCTGCGAGAGAAATTTCTTTTGCCTTTCATTTTATCGTAAGGATATTTTCTTTAAATATTCTCTCCTGGTTCGGAGTGTATGTGTGTGCGTTATCGAGTGGTTCTTTGTGAGGTAAAGTTTCACTATAATTCTAGTAAGATAAGCTATTTCAGTTATTATTTCGTTTCTTATATTAATCGTGTTTTATTACTACTTTTAGAATCACCCGTTTTTGTATATACGTTAGATGCGAGTAAAGCAAATTTCCCAATTTCTCACTAGGCTGCGCTACCGCTGAAACTCTGGGGTAATGAAGCCCTCTAGTGGTGAACCTACTTTCATTTAGTAGCTGATGCGTTTGAAAGCAAACTCGTGAACCTGTGAATTTAAAAAAGAAATTTCCTATCTGTAATGGAGTTAATGGACTGTTAATTTTCGCGTTAAACTAATCTGTGATTACTTCAATTAACAATACTCCCCCCTCGCGTACAGTGCTTGTGTGTATATATATATTTACATGTAAGCGTAGATTGTCGATCAAAACCAAAGGGGAAAAAAAATTCATATTAAACTTGACTAATGTTTCGAAACGATCTTTGTGATGAGATACACTTCACACTGCATAGGATAAAAATAATTTTTGATGGAAAGCACTTGAAGTGTAATAATTTGTAGCGATAAAGCCATATAGATTTCCTAATTATGGAATGGAACAACACAAGTGCACAGTAAATTAAGACACCCAAACTCAAAGCGTAACTTTGTTTAGCACAAGTCTTTCAGACCACATGTCTTGGAGCCTAAAAAACAAACAGCTTACCGACAAACTCGGAAGCCGTATGGTCTACTTAAGAGAACCGGTGAAGTGGAGAAACACATAAGCTGATTATTAAGCACATTTTGAGAAGCCCCGGCATGGCCGGGTGGTTAAGACATTCGACCTCTTAATCTGAGGGTGCGGGTCGAACCCCGTCGCACCATACATGCTTGTCCTTTCAATCGTAGAAGCGTTATAATGTTACGGTCTATCCCACTATTCGTTGGTAAAAGAGTAGCCCAAGAGTTGGTGGTGGATGATGAAGACTAGCTGCCTTCCCTTTTTCATTGCTAAATTAGGGACGGCTAGTGCAGATAGCCCTCATGTAGCTTTGCGCGAAATTAAGAAAGAAACAAATATCTTCAGACTATTATTATTTATATAACACTAAACTAAAGAAAAAGAACTGCTTCAGTTTGTTTCAAAGGACCTAGTTTTCTTACATCAGTTCTCCTTATGATTGTACTGTCTGTAATATTAAACTAAAGAAGACAGTACTTAAGGTGGTTGTTAAATGGTTATCGTACAACAGTGCTCCTTGTGATTGTACTGGTCTGTGATATTAAACTAAAGAAGACAGTACTTAAGGTAGTTGTTAAATGGTTATCGTACAACAGTGCTCCTTGTGATTGTACTGTCTGTAATATTAAACTAAAGAAGACAGTACTTAAGGTAGTTGTTAAAGGGTTATCGCACATCAGTTCTTTTTGTGATTGTACTGTCTGTAATATTAAACTAAAGAAGACAGTACTTAAGGTAGTTGTTAAATGATTATCGTACATCAGTTCTCCTTGTGATTGTACTGTCTGTGATATTAAACTAAAGAAGACAGTACTTAAGGTAGTTGTTAAAGGGTTATCGCACATCAGTTCTCCTTGTGATTGTACTGTCTGTGATATTAAACTAAAGAAGACAGTACTTAAGGTAGTTGTTAAAGGGTTATCGCACATCAGTTCTCCTTGTGATTGTACTGTCTGTGATATTAAACTAAAGAAGACAGTACTTAAGGTAGTTGTTAAATGGTTATCGTACAACAGTGCTCCTTGTGATTGTACTGTCTGTAATATTAAACTAAATAAGACAGTACTTAAGGTGGTTGTTAAATGGTTATCGCACATCAGTTCTCCTTGTGATTGTACTGTCTGTAATATTAAACTAAAGAAGACAGTACTTAAGGTAGTTGTTAAAGGGTTATCGTACAACAATTATCCTTGTAAAAAAATATAAAAAGTTTAAAATTTCCTGGTTTTATAATACAAATCATAATCGTTTTACTGATATAATCACAAACCCTATCCAAGAAGGCTGAATGAAGTGTTCAAATGAAGTAGTAGCCACCTGACGGTGTAACTAGTAACTATCAAGTCTAAAAAAAAAATTAAAACGTAATTGTAGATTTTGAAAGTCATTTGTGAGTTTTTACACCTTGTTACGTCTCCACAAATATTGTGAGATTACTATAAGTTGCGAAGACTTTTGTTAAAGTTTTTTATTTTAACATCAAGTATGAAACAATTCAACTGATCATTTGTAATCTGATTGGCTGACTAAAACTGTCTTCAAATTTGAATATTTCTTTTATTATATCAGTTACGAAGAACAATAATCATGTCCTTAGTTTAGAACAAATCTCCCCCCCGCTTCCAATGTATGAGTTTTGAACAATAATGTTTCAGTTCTCAGATAAAAGTATAACCCCCTCTTATCAGACATGAACAACAATATTTATATAATCATGGTTGGATTTCAGAACAAACTTAAGTCTGTTAATGTAATAATCAACTTCATCCTCCAAAAGTAAATTACACTGTTGAAGTACATCTAGTGTATTACTCTGATGAAGAATACCTAGTGTATTAAACTGATGAAGTACATCTAGTGTATTACACTAATGAAGAACACCTAGTGTATTACACTGTTAAAATACACCTAGTGTATTACACTGATGAAGTACACCTAGTGTATTACACTGTTAAAATACACCTAGTGTATTACACTGTTAAAATACACCTAGTGTATTACACTAATGAAGAAAACCTAGTGTATTACACTGTTAAAATACACCTAGTGTATTACACTGATGAAGTACACCTAGTCTTATAGCCAGAAATAGGCTACAACCCCTTGGTAACTTTGTTTCGCCGTACACTTGGAAAGCGAGAAGCCTTTCGTTTCGATTGAATTTATGTCCGGCTTGAAGCTGTATTTGTTAACCGGCTGTCGACTTGATAAGTGCTCCCACCCTCTGTGGATCACAGCAACACTAGAACTAGTTACATTAAGGTTTAACTTGTCAAGAACCAGCGCCCTCTCTGAAATAGATTACTGAATAACCAACCTCGCTGTTTCACTCCTTTAATTGCATTATGTAAAATATAACCCAGAAACGTTGCCCGAAAAGTTTGATTCAGAGATTTATATAGATGTACGTGAAGAAGCTTCCAGACGTTACTGTTTAAATAACCCCATACTTCTCTGAATTTATTTTAATAGTTATTAGCATAAAGTAAATTACTTTCGAGACTTTGCATTTCCAGTTCTTTATCTCATTCATTATTCGAATCACTTTTTGATTTTAAAAGTTTGTTGTTATACGTTTGAAACTTTTTAAATGATTTGGCTTATATACTTTTTCCATCATAGTTACTGTTAGGGAATATATGTATGTGTATATATATATATAAACCAGATCGTTGAGTTTGTTTGTTTGTTTGGTTTGAATTTCGCACGAAGCTAGCCGTCCCTAATTTAGCAATTTAAGACTAGAGAGAAGGCAACTAGTCATCACCACCCACCTCCAACTCTTGGGTTACTCTTTTACCAACAAATAGTGGGACTAACCGTCACATTATAACACTTCTAAGGGCGAGAATGTTTGTTCTGACGGTGATGCGAACCCGAGACCCTCGGATTACGAGTCGAGTGCCTTAATCACCTAGCTATGCCGAGCCATTATTTTAAGTGTGTGGTGGATTTACCCTCTTAACAACATTAATTTGATGTCATAAATTCTGATCTCTGTTACTGGTTCGCCTTAATGCAAGTTAATTAATGCTAGAATATCTGTTCAAGTTTTCCCGAGCTCGTGAAGAAGTGGGCCTGAGAGACCCTTTAATAACTTCAACAGCCTGATATGCTACGATCATCAATTGTCACGTCAGTAATTGATCAAGACGAAATGAGGTCACAATCGGATTATGAGAAATTAATATCCAGATATTTCCGGTTTGAGGTTGGAAGGTAACTTCTCTTTAACATTAGGAAACGTATGCTGCTTTACAATCGATTTTTCTCATTTCATTTTTATTAAAATTTGTCTGAAGATTTCTTTATTTGTTGTTAAGCACAAAGCTATCTGTAGTGTGCCTATCACGGGTATCGAAACCTAGTCTTATAAGCCTTCAGACTTACCTCTGAGCCACTTGGGAGTTTGTCTTAAAAAATAGAAAGATTAGGCGAGAATAGAATATGCGACCATGTTTACCGAAATCCTCAGTTCCCACGCTATTCTGTTCACCGAAATTCTCAGTTTCCACGCTATTCTGTTTACCGAAATCCTCAGTTTCCACGCTATTCTTTTTACCGAAATCCTCAGTTCCCACGCTATTCAATAAAATATTCTCAGTTCCCACGTTATCCAGCAAAACTCCCGGTTTACAAGTTACTGACCAAACCAACACTGTCAGTTCCCGCGCTATTCTACAAAACAAACCTTTCAGTTTCGACAATATTCATCTAGCCCAGATGTAAGGTTATATTTTAGGACGGTGAGACAACAGAAAAGTTACGGTATTACAATTTTAAAATCCGGGGTTCGATTCCCTACATTAGATAAATAACATAAAACGGATTATTTGCTACAAAAAGATAAACAGTTCTCACGCTATTCAACAAATCAAAATATAGTTCCAAAGCACTGGAATTAATTTTATAAGCTTTTGAACCAAGGTGGTGAGTTTGAAAGGACAAATGATAAAATATGTCAAAACGTCTTTGATTCTAGGATTGGTACATCCAAGAAGTAGGTTTGGTTCTTAAGTATCGGTATAACATAACAGAAACCGTCGAACTAAAGATAAGGTTAAATACGTTAAATATTTAAATGTAATATGTATTAGATCACATCTTCTAACGGTACAGTAAAAACATTACTGGCACAACAAAGCAGCTGCCATGTCTGTTATTGACCATGAACAGCTAACGAGGGTTACGATATGGAACCAAATGACCCATAACCACTCAAGTCCAACACATTAGTTGTGTTTTGGTTTTTGACATATTTACATTTAGTTGAAGATCGAGCGACTTTGACAGACGGCGTCCTATAAATTCTCAAATATCTTCCGTATTCCTGAACCAAATACTCTGTTTTTAGCTTTTATATCTATTTGTTTTTATGATCTCGAAAAATATGGAATTATGAGCTACACGACCACAAAAATGACGAATGATAACGTTTGTTGCACGTCACGGGAAAACACCCATCTTCAGTGAATTCCCATGAAGTTGTTGTTGGTGATAATGGTGGGTTTTCAGAGCAAAGTTACACAAGGGGTTATCTTTAATCTGTCAACCTCGAGGACTCGAACCCCGGATTTTAGCGTTGCTAGTCTAACGATTTACTGTTAACTTGCCTGGGGACTTTTTTTTACTGTAATTACAAATAGTAATCTAAATTTTCAATAGAAATTTATTCAAAAACCATATGTATTTGTAACAGGATGGTTGAGACCCAAAGCGATGAGTGTGTAAAAAAATAAACAACCAGTAAATTAGATATAGACCCTCAGAAGAAAATAAGACAAGGAACCTACGTAAGTCATAAGAAGGATTTAACGGAAACTTAACTCAGAATAAGTTCAAGTGTTATTTCAGTTAGAAAGACTTGTTTATTGAGCAGGGTTTGTAATCAGAAATGCGTACTGCCTGTAGCAAAAACTCAGACGTCTGCTGATGTAATTTTTTTCCCAGAAGTTTCACTCTGATTGGATGGTAGATGTACAGAAAGACGATAAAAGCTAAGTAGACCTGTTGGAAATCCCCGTGAATAAGTGTGATTAAATAGTGTTTGTTTTTCTGATGTCAGTGGGCTTGCGACTACCACATGTATAACTAAATGATCCATGAACGAAGTGGGATTGGTATGCAGTCCTTCGAGTCAAAAAAAAAATCGTATGACCGTTTAAATGGTGTAACAAATGCCTTACAAAGATTCTTATAATAAACCACAGTTGAAGCAATGTGCTGTGACATGTAGCTTGAAACTGGTTTATAAAGACAAACATACAAATAACGACTAAGTTTCCGCTAAGCTGCACGAGAGCTACCTCTTCATAGAGAAAACAGTCATTCAACACCACCTTCCGCCAACTCTTGGGTCATAAAGCTTGGAGACGGCTTCAAAGGGTGGCGAAATAAGTTATCACAAATGTACAACGCTTTCACAAGTTTATGTTAACATTAGGTGCTCATAACATTAAAGGTGGCCATTAGCACATTGTACTTGAGCTGGTTTGATGCGTTTCTGAAATAAAAAAGACATCTTTGAAAGAGAAATCTCCAGATGGTATACAAATGGTATGCATCTAATGATGAAACGTTATAGTTTTGTTCGCTGCCTATTCAAACACCCTTGAAAACCTTGTTTTCTGAAACGTGGGACAATCGTCATTACATTTGAACTATTGATTACTCAGGTCAAACATAGGATTTGACCTCTGTATTCAAACTACGTTTAAGATTTTGACCTATACGTTAAAACTAAGCATCAGGATTTAACCTTTACATTTGTAGCATAAAAACGAACCCAAAACGTATGGTGCTTTTTTGTTTTCATTTTTAGCAGCAACAGGACGTGAACTCCAAACTTCTAGCATCCTGATCACTGCAAACAGATACACACATTGATTTCCATCCTCAAATTTTGTATGTATACCGATTGTAACTTACAATAGGATTATTATAGACAAGGACATGGAACGGCTGTAAGTCTCTTCTGCGTTTCGTAAGATCAGAGAAAAAAAAATAACTCACAAATGACCTGTAGAAGAATGAATATGACGCTTAACTTTACGTTAAACTTAATTCAGAAATTTTGGTACTTATATTAAGCCTAATTTTATATGTTTAGAAATGCTGGTATTCCACTGATTTTATGTATTAAATAAACAAACTACTGCTACGTCTTTTACGTGTTTACTTCTGTGTTGTGTGAAAATGTCAGATGAGATTGTGATGGGTGTGTATGTGTAATGGAGGGGGGCTCTTTCTTAATTAACGTCTATATTGCTATGAGGTTTGTTTTCTGGTTGGTTTAGAGCAAGGCTATATTATGCTGTCTGCTTTGTTCACCTTGGGGAATAAATTCCCAACTTTAAGCGTTGTAAGTTCGTAAATTTTTCACTATCCCACCAGGGGACAAGTAATAGTCCTTCGTCAGTATGGAATTATCTTTCGTAACCGAAACATGACCCTGATGTGGATGATATTACGATCAATTCATAACTGACGGATTTTTTTTTTCAGTAAATTAATCTTGTCTTCCAACAGGGAAATCCTGAAATACCAGACATGTCGAAAATAAAACACGTGGTTATCTGTTTTGAATGTAGAGCTTTCCCGTAAGGAATCTTATTTTTTAGAACAGATGTGATGTTTTGACCAGTGGTAGGAAACACGACTTTTATCGTTATAAATAATGAGTCTTGCCGCCAGGAAGAATTGATTTGATTATTTGGAACTAAGCACAAAGCTACACAAAGAGTTATATGTGCCCTGCCCGCCATGGGTATCGAAACCCGGTTTCTAGTGGTGTTAGTCCACAGGCATACCGCTATGCCACTAGGGAGTAGTTATACTTGTAAACACGACTCTCGACAAAATGTAAAATAGTTTCTTGTTAATCTGTTTAGGAACTTTCTAGAAACAGTTTATGGAAACCTAATATCTTAAACATAAACCCATAAAGATTTAATAACCAATGTAGTTTCGGAATAATTTGTTCTTTGAAAAATAAAAATAAAAAGAAGGCTCAAACATAAGACACATTTTGTGGTCGTGTTTATTGCAGTAAATATTGCTCTGTCTACTTTCAGGGGAAATTTTAAAATATTATTTTCTAAAAACGCTGTGCCACTGGGGGGCGCTAGGAAGGAGCGAAAAGAGGACACTGTGTATATAGCTCTTCACCAATATAATATTATTCAAGTTTCTTTTGGACTTGTTAGCGAGACTTTTTTAAGAAAGAAAACAGCTTCTGATTATATTTTGAAAGAAAATGAATTGCTTTTGACAGACGGTCGGTTTTGAACGATCTAACCTGTCTCACTGAAAATGTAAATAAACAAGACAAACTCAACAACCGCCTTGGTGAAGCATGTCTTGACTCTGGATAAATGAGAGTCGTTGATGATGAATTTAAATAAATTATCAAAACGCTTGTTCAAAATACATTTTAACATATCTGTTGTAAATTTTCCCGTGATTCGTGACAGAGTTAATGTAAACGTGACGAAAAATGTTTTTTTACTTTCTACGGTTTACTTATTTGTATGCAAATATTGAATCGTAAAACAAGTTCCAACCATTTCACTAAGTAGTCAGTGCTGCGTTTTTAATCAATAAACAATTAGTTTGGAGTTGTGGGCAACCTTTAGAAGCTAATCACACTTTTCACAGTTGTACTCTTGGTTTGTCAGTCCTCGAATTTCATTGTTTTGAGCGGGCAATGAAAAGAGAGCAAAACTACGATACATACACACTTTTGACCTTCATTATTCTTTAAGTAAAAACAACATGTGTCTGTTTTTAAACACAAGTATTCCTTAACCAAGATAAAACAAAGTGAAAATGAAGATTGACGTTCATAACCGTCTGGTATTAACACTGCTGGTTCAATGTAGAGAAACACACGTGGTTCTTTCTTAGAGTTTGTGAATGGAAGATACAATAAATAAATAACGCCATAATGCAGGCCTGGGATGGTCAGGTGGGTTAAGGCGTTTGACTCGTAATCCGAGGGTCGCGGGTTCGAATCCCCATCGCACTGAACATGCTCGCCCTTTCAGCCGTGGGGGCATTATAATGTGACGGTCAATCCCACTATTCGGTGGTAAAAGAGTAGCCCAAGAGTTGGTGGTGGGTGGTGAAGACCAGCTGCCCTCCCTATAGTCTTGCACTGCAAAATTAGGAACGGATAGCGCAGATAGCCCTCGAGTAGCTTTGCGCGAAATTCTAAAACAAACAAACGCCATCATGT
>NC_134829.1:54468883-54534378 GCF_004210375.1 Tachypleus tridentatus | reverse complement strand
AACAATAAAATGTAACTCTTAAACAGTGAACAATAAAAAGCAATTATTACCCTGTTAACAATAAAATGTAACTCTTAAACAGTGAACAATAAGAAACAAATTTTACCCTGTTAACAATAAAACATAGCTCTTAAACAGTGAACAATGATAAATAATTCTCACTCTGTTGACAATAAAACATAACTCTTAAACAGTGAACAATAAGAAACAATTCTTACCCAGTTAACAATATAACATAACTTTTAAACAGTGAACAATATGTAACAATTCTTACCCAGTTAACAATATAACATAACTTTTAAACAGTGAACAATATGAAACAATTCTTACCCAGTTAACAATAAAACATAACTCTTAAACAGTGAACAATAAGAAACAATTCTTACATTGTTAACAATAAAACACAACTCTTAAACAGTGAACAATAAGAAACAATTCTTACCCAGTTAACAACAAAACACAACTCTTAAACAGTGAACAATAAGAAACAATTCTTACCCAGTTAACAATAAAACATAACTCTTAAACAGTGAACAATAAGAAACAATTCTTATTCAATTAACAACAAAACATAACTCTAAAATCAAGGGTTCGATTTCTATCGATGGACTCAGCAAATAGCCCGATGTGGCTTTGCTATAAGAAATAAACACACACATACACACATACACACGATTCAGTATTTAGAATCTCAGGTGTTTTAAATAGATGTTAAAAGTTCCCTTTAAACAAACCCCAAGCACGAAGATAGATGTGTAAAGATGATCAAAGGTTAGAGTTGTTAATTTCAAGCGTACAGACAGAACATTCAGTACGTTATATCTGTTTGTTAACAGACGAATATCAATATTTATTAAATGTGTATAAAATGCATTTATCAGTAAGGTGTTTTATGGCGCATCTGTAAAGTTCCTTTTATAACCGGCATGGCCAGGTGGTTAAGACATTCGACCTCTTAATCTGAGGGTCGCGGGTTCAGAACCCGTCGCATCACACATGTTCGCCCTTTCAGGCGGGAGCGTTATAATGTAACGGTCAATCCCACTATTCGTTGGTAAAAGAGTAGCACAAGATTTGGTGGTGGGTGGTGATGACTAGCTGCCTTCCTCTAGTCTTACACTGCTAAATTAGGGACAGTTAGCGCAGATAGCTCTTGTGTAGCTTTGCTCAAAATTAAACAAAATAAATAAATAAACAACTTTTCAACTAACGCCATGGTCGTTATAGTAACAATGAAGAGAAAGATGTACCGCATTATTCACATGTATTTTGGAACACCAATGTTGACGTGTCACAGGAGCTTCGAAACTTGGCAATTTATATTTCAATTTAAAGACAGGCGAATTTGAATAATAGTACCGATAGTAAAAAATAGGTCATAATATTAAACTTTCATATTTTATTTCGTTTACATTAAATTGCGACCCACGTGCACAAGCGTAATTTCCACGAACTTAAATAAAGCAACGAATTAAAGGTAACTTGTAGGACTGCGATATACACAAAATCGAACCAGTTTTTGTAGCATTTAAACTGTTGTTACAAATTACTTATATCAAAACAAAATAAAGTTTATAATGTGTTATTCAAACACGACAGAGAGACTAAGTGGCCATCATTGAACGTTTGAGTTCCTCAAAGTTCTAAAAATCGAAAAAAAAACAAATATATGTAATCGACTTGTTTTAAACCACAAACAGCAGAGGATTCTCGATTGTTTAACTGATTCTGCAAACATTTTAAAATCTCATTGCAGATCAAACTGTATATTTATATGTTTGTACACTTTTTGTTTACGTTCGTGTAATGTTGACAAAACATTTCCGCTAGATAGCGCTGTTGTTATGAAAGTATACTTGAAGTAAATCTGACTTCTAGATTGTTCTATGAGAGAAATTTCTTTTGCCTTTCATTTTATCGTAAGGATATTTTCTTTAAATATTCTCTCCTGGTTCGGAGTGTATGTGTGTGCGTTATCGAGTGGTTCTTTGTGAGGTAAAGTTTCACTATAATTCTAGTAAGATAAGCTATTTCAGTTATTATTTCGTTTCTTATATTAATCGTGTTTTATTACTACTTTTAGAATCACCCGTTTTTGTATATACGTTAGATGCGAGTAAAGCAAATTTCCCAATTTCTCACTAGGCTGCGCTACCGCTGAAACTCTGGGGTAATGAAGCCCTCTAGTGGTGAACCTACTTTCATTTAGTAGCTGATGCGTTTGAAAGCAAACTCGTGAACCTGTGAATTTAAAAAGAAATTTCCTATCTGTAATGGAGTTAATGGACTGTTAATTTTCGCGTTAAACTAATCTGTGATTACTTCAATTAACAATACTCCCCTCGCGTACAGTGCTTGTGTGTATATATATATTTACATGTAAGCGTAGATTGTCGATCAAAACCAAAGGGGAAAAAAAATTCATATTAAACTTGACTAATGTTTCGAAACGATCTTTGTGATGAGATACACTTCACACTGCATAGGATAAAAATAATTTTTGATGGAAAGCACTTGAAGTGTAATAATTTGTAGCGATAAAGCCATATAGATTTCCTAATTATGGAATGGAACAACACAAGTGCACAGTAAATTAAGACACCCAAACTCAAAGCGTAACTTTGTTTAGCACAAGTCTTTCAGACCACATGTCTTGGAGCCTAAAAACAAACAGCTTACCGACAAACTCGGAAGCCGTATGGTCTACTTAAGAGAACCGGTGAAGTGGAGAAACACATAAGCTGATTATTAAGCACATTTTGAGAAGCCCCGGCATGGCCGGGTGGTTAAGACATTCGACCTCTTAATCTGAGGGTGCGGGGTCGAATCCCCGTCGCACCATACATGCTTGTCCTTTCAATCGTAGAAGCGTTATAATGTTACGGTCAATCCCACTTTTCGTTGGTAAAAGAGTAGTCCAAGAGTTGGTGGTGGATGATGAAGACTAGCTGCCTTCCCTTTTTCATTGCTAAATTAGGGACGGCTAGTGCAGATAGCCCTCATGTAGCTTTGCGCGAAATTAAGAAAGAAACAAATATCTTCAGACTATTATTATTTATATAACACTAAACTAAAGAAAAAGAACTGCTTCAGTTTGTTTCAAAGGACCTAGTTTTCTTACATCAGTTCTCCTTATGATTGTACTGTCTGTAATATTAAACTAAAGAAGACAGTACTTAAGGTGGTTGTTAAATGGTTATCGTACAACAGTGCTCCTTGTGATTGTACTGTCTGTAATATTAAACTAAAGAAGACAGTACTTAAGGTGGTTGTTAAAGGGTTATCGCACAACAGTTCTCCTTGTGATTGTACTGTCTGTGATATTAAACTAAAGAAGACAGTAATTAAGGTGGTTGTTAAAGGGTTATCGCACATCAGTTCTCCTTGTGATTGTACTGTCTGTGATATTAAACTAAAGAAGACAGTACTTAAGGTAGTTGTTAAATGGTTATCGTACAACAGTGCTCCTTGTGATTGTACTGTCTGTGATATTAAACTAAAGAAGACAGTACTTAAGGTAGTTGTTAAAGGGTTATCGCACATCAGTTCTCCTTGTGATTGTACTGTCTGTGATATTAAACTAAAGAAGACAGTACTTAAGGTAGTTGTTAAATGGTTATCGTACAACAGTGCTCCTTGTGATTGTACTGTCTGTAATATTAAACTAAATAAGACAGTACTTAAGGTGGTTGTTAAATGGTTATCGCACATCAGTTCTCCTTGTGATTGTACTGTCTGTAATATTAAACTAAAGAAGACAGTACTTAAGGTGGTTGTTAAATGGTTATCGTACAACAGTGCTCCTTGTGTTTGTACTGTCTGTAATATTAAACTAAAGAAGACAGTACTTAAGGTGGTTGTTAAATGGTTATCGCACATCAGTTCTCCTTGTGATTGTACTGTCTGTAATATTAAACTAAAGAAGACAGTACTTAAGGTAGTTGTTAAAGGGTTATCGTACAACAATTATCCTTGTAAAAAAATATAAAAGTTTAAAATTTCCTGGTTTTATAATACAAATCATAATCGTTTTACTGATATAATCACAAACCCTATCCAAGAAGGCTGAATGAAGTGTTCAAATGAAGTAGTAGCCACCTGACGGTGTAACTAGTAACTATCAAGTCTAAAAAAAAAAGTAAAACGTAATTGTAGATTTTGAAAGTCATTTGTGAGTTTTTACACCTTGTTACGTCTCCACAAATATTGTGAGATTACTATAAGTTGCGAAGACTTTTGTTAAAGTTTTTTATTTTAACATCAAGTATGAAACAATTCAACTGATCATTTGTAATCTGATTGGCTGACTAAAACTGTCTTCAAATTTGAATATTTCTTTTATTATATCAGTTACGAAGAACAATAATCATGTCCTTAGTTTAGAACAAATCTCCCCCAATGTATGAGTTTTGAACAATAATGTTTCAGTTCTCAGATAAAAGTATAACCCCCTCTTATCAGACATGAACAACAATATTTATATAATCATGGTTGGATTTCAGAACAAACTTAAGTCTGTTAATGTAATAATCAACTTCATCCTCCAAAAGTAAATTACACTGTTGAAGTACATCTAGTGTATTACTCTGATGAAGAATACCTAGTGTATTAAACTGATGAAGTACATCTAGTGTATTACACTAATGAAGAACACCTAGTGTATTACACTGTTAAAATACACCTAGTGTATTACACTGATGAAGTACACCTAGTGTATTACACTGTTAAAATACACCTAGTGTATTACACTGTTAAAATACACCTAGTGTATTACACTAATGAAGAAAACCTAGTGTATTACACTGTTAAAATACACCTAGTGTATTACACTGATGAAGTACACCTAGTCTTATAGCCAGAAATAGGCTACAACCCCTTGGTAACTTTGTTTCGCCGTACACTTGGAAAGCGAGAAGCCTTTCGTTTCGATTGAATTTATGTCCGGCTTGAAGCTGTATTTGTTAACCGGCTGTCGACTTGATAAGTGCTCCCACCCTCTGTGGATCACAGCAACACTAGAACTAGTTACATTAAGGTTTAACTTGTCAAGAACCAGCGCCCCTCTGAAATAGATTACTGAATAACCAACCTCGCTGTTTCACTCCTTTAATTGCATTATGTAAAATATAACCCAGAAACGTTGCCCGAAAAGTTTGATTCAGAGATTTATATAGATGTACGCGAAGAAGCTTCCAGACGTTACTGTTTAAATAACCCCATACTTCTCTGAATTTATTTTAATAGTTATTAGCATAAAGTAAATTACTTTCGAGACTTTGCATTTCCAGTTCTTTATCTCATTCATTATTCGAATCACTTTTTGATTTTAAAAGTTTGTTGTTATACGTTTGAAACTTTTTAAATGATTTGGCTTATATACTTTTTCCATCATAGTTACTGTTAGGGAATATATGTATGTGTATATATATATATAAACCAGATCGTTGAGTTTGTTTGTTTGGTTTGAATTTCGCACGAAGCTAGCCGTCTCTAATTTAGCAATTTAAGACTAGAGGGAAGGCAACTAGTCATCACCACCCACCTCCAACTCTTGGGTTACTCTTTTACCAACAAATAGTGGGACTAACCGTCACATTATAACACTTCTAAGGGCGAGAATGTTTGTTCTGACGGTGATGCGAACCCGAGACCCTCGGATTACGAGTCGAGTGCCTTAATCACCTAGCTATGCCGAGCCATTATTTTAAGTGTGTGGTGGATTTACCCTCTTAACAACATTAATTTGATGTCATAAATTCTGATCTCTCTGTTACTGGTTCGCCTTAATGCAAGTTAATTAATGCTAGAATATCTGTTCAAGTTTTCCCGAGCTCGTGAAGAAGTGGGCCTGAGAGACCCTTTAATAACTTCAACAGCCTGATATGCTACGATCATCAATTGTCACGTCAGTAATTGATCAAGACGAAATGAGGTCACAATCGGATTATGAGAAATTAATATCCAGATATTTCCGGTTTGAGGTTGGAAGGTAACTTCTCTTTAACATTAGGAAACGTATGCTGCTTTACAATCGATTTTTCTCATTTCATTTTTATTAAAATTTGTCTGAAGATTTCTTTATTTGTTGTTAAGCACAAAGCTATCTGTAGTGTGCCTATCACGGGTATCGAAACCTAGTCTTATAAGCCTTCAGACTTACCTCTGAGCCACTTGGGAGTTTGTCTTAAAAAATAGAAAGATTAGGCGAGAATAGAATATGCGACCATGTTTACCGAAATCCTCAGTTCCCACGCTATTCTATTCACCGAAATTCTCAGTTCCCACGCTATTCTGTTTACCGAAATCCTCAGTTTCCACGCTATTCTGTTTACCGAAATCCTCAGTTTCCACGCTATTCTTTTTACCGAAATCCTCAGTTCCCACGCTATTCAATAAAATATTCTCAGTTCCCACGTTATCCAACAAAACTCTCGGTTTACAAGTTTCTGACCAAACCCACACTGTCAGTTCCCGCGCTATTCTACAAAACAAACCTTTCAGTTTCGACAATATTCATCTAGCCCAGATGTAAGGTTATATTTTAGGACGGTGAGACAACAGAAAAGTTACGGTATTATAATTTTAAAATCCGGGGTTCGATTCCCTACATTAGATAAATAACATAAAACGGATTTTTTGCTACAAAAAGATAAACAGTTCTCACGCTATTCAACAAATCAAAATATAGTTCCAAAGCACTGGAATTAATTTTATAAGCTTTTGAACCAAGGTGGTGAGTTTGAAAAGGCAAATGATAAAATATGTCAAAACGTCTTCGATTCTAGGATTGGTACATCCAAGAAGTAGGTTTGGTTCTTAAGTATCGGTATAACATAACAGAAACCGTCGAACTAAAGATAAGGTTAAATACGTTAAATATTTAAATGTAATATGTATTAGATCACATCTTCTAACGGTACAGTAAAAACATTACTGGCACAACAAAGCAGCTGCCATGTCTGTTATTGACCATGAACAGCTGACGAGGGTTACGATATGGAACCAAATGACCCATAACCACTCAAGTCCAACACATTAGTTGTGTTTTTGTTTTTGACATATTTACATTTAGTTGAAGATCGAGCGACTTTGACAGACGGCGTCCTATAAATTCTCAAATATCTTCCGTATTCCTGAACCAAATACTCTGTTTTTAGCTTTTATATCTATTTGTTTTTATGATCTCGAAAAATATGGAATTATGAGCTACACGACTACAAAAATAACGAATGATAATGTTTGTTGCACGTCACGGGAAAACACCCATCTTCAGTGAATTCCCATGAAGTTGTTGTTGGTGATAATGGTGGGTTTTCAGAGCAAAGCTACACAAGGGGTTATCTTTAATCTGTCAACCTCGAGGACTCGAACCCCGGCTTTTAGCGTTGCTAGTCTAACGATTTACTGTTAACTTGCCTGGGGACTTTCTTTTACTGTAATTACAAATAGTAATCTAAATTTTCAATAGAAATTTATTCAAAAACCATATGTATTTGTAACAGGATGGTTGAGACCCAAAGCGATGAGTGTGTAAAAAAATAAACAACCAGTAAATTAGATATAGACCCTCAGAAGAAAATAAGACAAGGAACCTACGTAAGTCATAAGAAGGATTTAACGGAAACTTAACTCAGAATAAGTTCAAGTGTTATTTCAGTTAGAAAGACTTGTTTATTGAGCAGGGTTTGTAATCAGAAATGCGTACTGCCTGTAGCAAAAACTCAGACGTCTGCTGATGTAATTTTTTTCCCAGAAGTTTCACTCTGATTGGATGGTAGATGTACAGAAAGACGATAAAAGCTAAGTAGACCTGTTGGAAATCCCCGTGAATAAGTGTGATTAAATAGTGTTTGTTTTTCTGATGTCAGTGGGCTTGCGACTACCACATGTATAACTAAATGATCCATGAACGAAGTGGGATTGGTATGCAGTCCTTCGAGTCAAAAAAAAAAATCGTATGACCGTTTAAATGGTGTAACAAATGCCTTACAAAGATTCTTATAATAAACCACAGTTGAAGCAATGTGCTGTGACATGTAGCTTGAAACTGGTTTATAAAGACAAACATACAAATAACGACTAAGTTTCCGCTAAGCTGCACGAGAGCTACCTCTTCATAGAGAAAACAGTCATTCAACACCACCTTCCGCCAACTCTTGGGTCATAAAGCTTGGAGACGGCTTCAAAGGGTGGCGAAATAAGTTATCACAAATGTACAACGCTTTCACAAGTTTATGTTAACATTAGGTGCTCATAACATTAAAGGTGGCCATTAGCACATTGTACTTGAGCTGGTTTGATGCGTTTCTGAAATAAAAGACATCTTTGAAAGAGAAATCTCCAGATGGTATACAAATGGTATGCATCTAATGATGAAACGTTATAGTTTTGTTCGCTGCCTATTCAAACACCCTTGAAAACCTTGTTTTCTGAAACGTGGGACAATCGTCATTACATTTGAACTATTGATTACTCAGGTCAAACATAGGATTTGACCTCTGTATTCAAACTACGTTTAAGATTTTGACCTATACGTTAAAACTAAGCATCAGGATTTAACCTTTACATTTGTAGCATAAAAACGAACCCAAAACGTATGGTGCTTTTTGTTTTCATTTTAGCAGCAACAGGACGTGAACTCAAACTTCTAGCATCCTGATCACTGCAAACAGATACACACATTGATTTCCATCCTCAAATTTTGTATGTATACCGATTGTAACTTACAATAGGATTATTATAGACAAGGACATGGAACGGCTGTAAGTCTCTTCTGCGTTTCGTAAGATCAGAGAAAAAAATAACTCACAAATGACCTGTAGAAGAATGAATATGACGCTTAACTTTACGTTAAACTTAATTCAGAAATTTTGGTACTTATATTAAGCCTAATTTTATATGTTTAGAAATGCTGGTATTCCACTGATTTTATGTATTAAATAGTTTCTGAAAAATAAACAAACTACTGCTACGTCTTTTACGTGTTTACTTCTGTGTTGTGTGAAAATGTCAGATGAGATTGTGATGGGTGTGTATGTGTAATGGAGGGGGGCTCTTTCTTAATTAACGTCTATATTGCTATGAGGTTTGTTTTCTGGTTGGTTTAGAGCAAGGCTATATTATGCTGTCTGCTTTGTTCACCTTGGGGAATAAATTCCCAACTTTAAGCGTTGTAAGTTCGTAAATTTTTCACTATCCCACCAGGGGACAAGTAATAGTCCTTCGTCAGTATGGAATTATCTTTCGTAACCGAAACATGACCCTGATGTGGATGATATTACGATCAATTCATAACTGACGGATTTTTTTTTTCAGTAAATTAATCTTGTCTTCCAACAGGGAAATCCTGAAATACCAGACATGTCGAAAATAAAACACGTGGTTATCTGTTTTGAATGTAAAGCTTTTCCCGTAAGGAATCTTATTTTTAGAACAGATGTGATGTTTTGACCAGTGGTAGGAAACACGACTTTTATCGTTATAAATAATGAGTCTTGCCGCCAGGAAGAATTGGTTTGATTATTTGGAACTAAGCACAACGCTACACAAAGAGTTATATGTGCCCTGCCCGCCATGGGTATCGAAACCCGGTTTCTAGTGGTGTTAGTCCACAGGCATACCGCTATGCCACTAGGGAGTAGTTATACTTGTAAACACGACTCTCGACAAAATGTAAAATAGTTTCTTGTTAATCTGTTTAGGAACTTTCTAGAAACAGTTTATGGAAACCTAATATCTTAAACATAAACCCATAAAGATTTAATAACCAATGTAGTTTCGGAATAATTTGTTATTTGAAAAATAAAAATAAAAAGAAGGCTCAAACATAAGACACATTTTGTGGTCGTGTTTATTGCAGTAAATATTGCTCTGTCTACTTTCAGGGAAATTTTAAAATATTATTTTCTAAAAACGCTGTGCCACTGGGGGGCGCTAGGAAGGAGCGAAAAGAGGACACTGTGTATATAGCTCTTCACCAATATAATATTATTCAAGTTTCTTTTGGACTTGTTAGCGAGACTTTTTAAGAAAGAAAACAGCTTCTGATTATATTTCGAAAGAAAATGAATTGCTTTTGACAGACGGTCGGTTTTGAACGATCTAACTCGTCTCACTGAAAATGTAAATAAACAAGACAAAACTCAACAACCGCCTTGGTGAAGCATGTCTTGACTCTGGATAAATGAGAGTCGTTGATGATGAATTTAAATAAATTATCAAAACGCTTGTTCAAAATACATTTTAACATATCTGTTGTAAATTTTCCCGTGATTCGTGACAGAGTTAATGTAAACGTGACGAAAAATGTTTTTTTACTTTCTACGGTTTACTTATTTGTATGCAAATATTGAATCGTAAAACAAGTTCCAACCATTTCACTAAGTAGTCAGTGCTGCGTTTTTAATCAATAAACAATTAGTTTGGAGTTGTGGGCAACCTTTAGAAGCTAATCACACTTTTCACAGTTGTACTCTTGGTTTGTCAGTCCTCGAATTTCATTGTTTTGAGCGGGCAATGAAAAGAGAGCAAAACTACGATACATACACACTTTTGACCTTCATTATTCTTTAAGTAAAAACAACATGTGTCTGTTTTAAACACAAGTATTCCTTAAACAAGATAAAACAAAGTGAAAATGAAGATTGACGTTCATAACCGTCTGGTATTAACACTGCTGGTTCAATGTAGAGAAACACACGTGGTTCTTTCTTAGAGTTTGTGAATGGAAGATACAATAAATAAATAACGCCATAATGCAGGCCTGGGATGGCCAGGTGGGTTAAGGCGTTTGACTCGTAATCCGAGGGTCGCGGGTTCGAATCCCCATCGCACTGAACATGCTCGCCCTTTCAGCCGTGGGGGCATTATAATGTGACGGTCAATCCCACTATTCGGTGGTAAAAGAGTAGCCCAAGAGTTGGTGGTGGGTGGTGAAGACCAGCTGCCCTCCCTATAGTCTTGCACTGCAAAATTAGGAACGGATAGCGCAGATAGCCCTCGAGTAGCTTTGCGCGAAATTCTAAAACAAACAAACAAACGCCATCATGTAAGAAATAGGGTTAATAATGAGGAAATATTGAAACGTGAATTTCAAGTATAAATAGATGGAAACACCTAAAGGAGGGATTCACCTACCAGATCAACTTACCAAGCTGGAAGTATTCTTTTCTTCCTTGTCAACACTTATTTATGTCATGTTTATGATATTTACATGTTTTTGAGATATGTTTTACAACATTTTATGGCATTCAGTGCGACATGTATTTGTGTTGTGTCATTATTATGTGTTTTTTATGATACATTCCAATGAAATGTCTTTATTACACATTCCAATGAAATGTCTTTATTACACATTCCAATGTCTTTATGATATTACCTTTAGAGATGTCTTTATGATATTACCTTTAGAAATGTCTTTATGATATTACCTTTAGAGATGTCTTTATGATATTACCTTTAGAAATGTCTTTATGATATTACCTTTAGAGATGTCTTTATAATATTACCTTTAGAAATGTCTTTATGCTTCGTGTTTATAGTATATATTTATAGTATAAAAATTGTATAAAACGGGTTAGACCATTAGGTTGTGCATTTTTTGTATTTAGATTACCATTTTTTAAAGCAAGGGGGCATTGTTATCATGAAAAACTGACTGAAAGTGTCAATTTTTGTTTAGGATTGTTATTGGTTCCTTTGGGAATTATGTTACTCAATTATAGCGGGAAAATAAATGTTTGACTTGAAAAATGAAAACAAACTTTTATAGGACATTCAGTTCGTTTGTTTAGATCCTGTTTATGAAACTGACATATTTGAGAGATAAATTAAAACATGGAAATAACAAATAAAGTCTTGAGGTTTGGAATAATTTAAAATCTCCATCTATTGAGTGTGGCGTACCTCACACGTGGCATCCATTACCTTATTGAGTTGACTGTTTGGAATTAGGTACAAACCTAGCTACACAAAGGGCTATTTGTGCCCTGCCCACCACGGGTATCGAAACCCCATTTTTAGCGGGTGAGTCCGCAAGGATACCGCGTTAGTTTTCGACGTTTAACGACTGTAAAAAACTATTCTCTTACTCTACTGTATCACAGGAATGTAAAAACTATTCTCTTACTCTACTGTATCACAGGAATGTAAAACTATTCTCTTACTCTACTGTATCACAGGAATGTAAAAACTATTCTCTTACTCAACTGTATCACAGGAATGTAAAAACTATTCTCTTACTCTACTGTATCACAGGAATGTAAAAACTATTCTCTTACTCTACTGTATCACAGGAATCATTATTACTCAATACAAAGCTGAGAAACAACGACACAAAACTTTCTTATGTTTGGCATTTATAAAACTGACTTTGAAATCAACTATTTTACTAGTACGTCTCTTATGCTTACCACTGAAAAACAGACTTGTGATGCTGAGACGAAGCATAACCTCAGGTTATTTGTGATACGTTAAGAAGTCTCAATTCTGTTACACTACGTACATTAACTCACACTTTCGTTTGGTCAGAACTAAACCTAACTGATCAAACTATCACGTACAAATGTGTATGTTTTATGTTTTGTTGCATATATATGTGTATAGAATACTAGGTAGTAATAATACGGCATTAATGTTAACGTCACTCGAATAATACACATTTATTACCCGTTACTTTTAACGCCTGAGCTATCTGAGATTCATTCTTTTGGAAAACTGATGAATTAGCACGAGCGTTGCACGAATAGCGTCCGTTGTTCGCATCAGAACAAGCCATAAGTACTTCAACTTGTTAATGAGATAAAGACTTTCCTATTAGTCAGCAGAATATGACATATTTCAGTGAGAAAGGGTAGGCTCAGCAATCCCTTTAACTTAGGGCCAGTTTAACTTTGTACCCAATAAATTACACATCAAATCATTTGAAAAATATTTGTTAGCTCGTGGAAAAGTTTAACACTTCTTTCCACACAAATCACGTGTATAAAACTCCACATATTTCCACATAACCGTTCTTATGTTTCAGGTGATACACTAAAGGATTGGTTGTTTTGAATCTTTAGTAAAGCTACACGAGGGCTATCTGCGCGAGCCGTCCCTAATTTAGCAGTGTAAGATTAGAGGGAAGGAAGCTAGTCATCACCACCCACCGCTAACTCTTGGGCTAGTCTTTTACCAACGAATAGTGGAATTGACTGTTACATTATAACTCCCGACGGCTGAAAGGGCGACCATGTTTGGTGTAACGGGGGTTCAAACCCGTGACTATCGGATTATGAGTCGAGCGCTTTAACTACCAGGACGTTACATTACAGGGAAGGATATTATACCACTGCACTCACCTTCGACTTTTGGGTGATTCAACCGATACTCTAAAGATGACTGTTTGACAACAGCACCTAATGACAATTATTGGCATATAAATTCAATACTTTATCTTGAATATATATAAAAAAATCCTTTAATTAGTTCAAAACAACATGAATAACACAGCATTTCAATGCTGTTTTTCACATTAACAAAGGCCAAAAAACGTCGTAACACCCGTAAGGTTGAGGCCCCAGTAAAGATATTTACATGAACAACCTATACAAACATGAAAGACCCAGTGAGGTTAAGGTCCAAATAAAGAGACGTATGTAAAGACCCTGTACATATACAACAACATCATAAAAGTTGGTGTCTCACTAAACACGCATATACAAAGTTGGTGTCTCTCTAAACACGCATATACAAAGTTCTCCTACGTATATAACAACAGCAGTAACGTTAGCGTTTCGGTAAAGACTTGTATATCAACAAACTGTACATACATAACAAACAATTAAATTTGTTTGACAGTAAATACATGTGAATAAACAACCTGTACCTACTTTTTCTGTATTGCACTTACATTTCCATTTGTACACATGTATCCAGTCAGTTGTCCATGTGACAGTGGTTCTTGTGATGTAATAATTCTGTATTTTTTATGTGTACACATGTATCCAGTCAGTTGTCCATGTAACAGTGGTTCTTGTGATGTAATAATTCTGTATTTTTCATTTGTACACATGTATCCAGTCAGTTTTCCATGTGATAGTGGTTCTTGTGATGTAATAATTCTGGATTTTTCATTTGTACACATGTATCCAATCAGTTTTCCATGTGGCAGTGCTTCTTGTGATGTAATTATTTTGTGTTTTTCATTTGTACACATGTATCCAGTCAGTTTTCCATGGGATAGTGGTTCTTGTGATGTATTTTTCTGTATTTTTCATTTGTACACATGTATCCAGTCAGTTTTCCATGTGATAGTAGTTCTTGTGATGTAATAATTCTGTATTTTTCATTTGTACACATGTATCCAGTCAGTTTTCCATGTGACAGTGGTTCTTGTGATGTAATTATTTTGTGTTTTTCATTTGTACACATGTATCCAGCCAGTTTTCCATGGGATAGTGGTTCTTGTGATGTATTTTTCTGTATTTTTCATTTGTACACATGTATCCAGTCAGTTTTCCATGTAACAGTGGTTCTTGTGATGTATTTATTCTGTATTTTTCATTTGTACACATGTATCCAATCAGTTTTCCATGTTACAGTGGTTCTTGTGATGTAATAATTCTGTATTTTTCATTTGTACACATGTATCCAGTCAGTTTTCCATGTGATAGTGGTTCTTGTGATGTAATTATTCTGTGTTTTTCATTTGTACACATGTATCCAGTCAGTTTTCCATGTTACAGTGGTTCTTGTGATGTATTTATTCTGTATTTTTCATTTGTACACATGTATCCAATCAGTTTTCCATGTTACAGTGGTTCTTGTGATGTAATAATTCTGTATTTTTCATTTGTACACATGTATCCAGTCAGTTTTCCATGTGATAGTGGTTCTTGTGATGTACTTTTCTGTATTTTTCATTTGTACACATGTATCCAGTCAGTTTTCCATGTGATAGTGGTTCTTGTGATGAATTTTTCTGTATTTTTCATTTGTACACATGTATCCAGTCAGTTGTCCATGTGACAGTGGTTCTTGTGATGTATTTCTCTGTATTTTTCATTTGTACACATGTATCCAGTCAGTTTTCCATGGGATAGTAGTTCTTGTGATGTAATTATTTTGTGTTTTTCATTTGTACACATGTATCCAGTCAGTTTTCCATGTAACAGTAGTTCTTGTGACGTAATTATTTTGTGTTTTTCATTTGTACACATGTATCCAGTCAGTTTTCCATGTGACAGTAGTTCTTGTGATGTAATTATTTTGTGTTTTTCATTTGTACACATGTATCCAGTCAGTTTTCCATGTTACAGTGGTTCTTGTGATATAATTATTTTGTGTTTTTCATTTGTACACATGTATCCAGTCAGTTTTCCATGGGATAGTGGTTCTTGTGATGCATTTTTCTGTATTTTTCATTTGTACACATGTATCCAGTCAGTTTTCCATGTTACAGTAGTTCTTGTGATGTAATTATTTTGTGTTTTTCATTTGTACACATGTATCCAGTCAGTTTTCCATGTGACAGTGGTTCTTGTGATGTAATTATTTTGTGTTTTTCATTTGTACACATGTATTCAGTCAGTTTTCCATGTGACAGTGGTTCTTGTGATGTACTTTTCTGTATTTTTCATTTGTACACATGTATCCAGTCAGTTTTTCATGTGATAGTGGTTCTTGTGATGTATTTTTCTGTAATTTTCATTTGTACACATGTATCCAGTCAGTTTTCCATGTTACAGTGGTTCTTGTGATGTAATAATTCTGTATTTTTCATTTGTACACATGTATCCAGTCAGTTGTCCATGTGACAGTGGTTCTTGTGATGTATTTTTCTGTATTTTTCATTTGTACACATGTATCCAGTCAATTTTCCATGGGATAGTAGTTCTTGTGATGTAATTATTTTGTGTTTTTCATTTGTACACATGTATCCAGTCAGTTTTCCATGTTACAGTAGTTCTTGTGACGTAATTATTTTGTGTTTTTCATTTGTACACATGTATCCAGTCAGTTTTCCATGTTACAGTAGTTCTTGTGACGTAATTATTTTGTGTTTTTCATTTGTACACATGTATCCAGTCAGTTTTCCGTGTTACAGTAGTTCTTGTGACGTAATTATTTTGTGTTTTTCATTTGTACACATGTATCCAGTCAGTTTTCCATGTGACAGTGGTTCTTGTGATGTAATTATTTTGTGTTTTTCATTTGTACACATGTATCCAGTCAGTTTTCCATGTGACAGTAGTTCTTGTGATGTAATTATTTTGTGTTTTTCATTTGTACACATGTATCCAGTCAGTTTTCCATGGGATAGTGGTTCTTGTGATGCATTTTTCTGTATTTTTCATTTGTACACATGTATCCAGTCAGTTTTCCATGTTACAGTAGTTCTTGTGATGTAATTATTTTGTGTTTTTCATTTGTATACATGTATCAAGTTAGTTATCCATGTTAACAGTGGTTCTTGTGGTGTAATTATTCCGTATTTTCCGTTTGTACACACGTATCCAGTTAGTTCTTCATGTAAATTTCAATGTTTTTTTTCTAGCTGCCGATAATTATTAACTGAAAAAGAGAAGAAAAACTATTACATATAGAAAATCGCCAAAAAGAAGAGTTTTATGAAACGTAAATCATGTGTGTGTGTGTGTCGTACATCTTAGAATGTGTACCAATATCATGAACTGGTCTTAAATTTTAAAATAATGAACCCTAAACTGTGTTTTCTGCTTTCGTTTATCAGTAATTCGTAGGAAAACGGTTTAACTTTTATTCTACTGGCTCACGAACCATCAGGAAAAGTATAGTTTGATTATAATGAGTCAGAACCAGAGGAAGGTCTTTTTGGTTTTCATTTATAATTTAAATTCATTTTTACTTCAGTCTTAATGTTTCGAATTGTCTTAGTACTTGAATATTTTAGTGAGAGTGGATCGTATAATGTATTTAAAAGATTACCGTAACTGCTTCTCCAATTGGTTTACGTGGACTAAAGGATTAAGTAGATTTAGGCTTAGTTTATGGTGGATGTAGGCGATGTTTATTATCTCCTAGCGGAATGTAATTGTACCATAAAGAATATCCTTTTCATTCGTTTTTGGTATTACTTCTGTGCGTCAGGCTTTGTAAGGAACAAGTTGAGCAACGTCAGATACGCGGGTATTAATTCTGTTAGGCTTAAGGAATAATTAGATTGATTTTCTATGGCTGTGTTATCTGTTTTCCAAGGATTTTGTATATTTTTAAACGATTTTCGATGTTTCTATTTTGTTGAAATAATTTTAGTGCTCATGTTTCTTGTAATGTTTCTAAATTTGGGTTTCTTTAAATATGAACCTTTTATTTTTTCAAATGCAAATTAAAAAACATTACCTTTCCAATAATACTCATTGAATAACCATACGAGAGACAGACGAATATATAGGGCTTTCACGTAGCAATACACAGAAAACAGTAACAAGCTAGAAAGGCGATTTTAAAATGTTTTTACTCTGAAATACACCATAAGTAACCTTACCAGATATAGTCGAACATGGTGTATTTACTCTGTTATAAACAATAAATAACCACTCCATAAAAAATAGGACGTTTTATGTCCGTTCAAAGATGTACAATTCAGTAAAACAATACATAGAGTATATGTATTGGTCTATAAAACGGATACAATGTCTGATCTTGGAAAAATAAATAATCAGAGTATGAATTTATGTGAAATTCTAACCCGGATATTACAGAGTGCACCATGCGCCATCTATTACGTTATTCGGCGTATCCTCCTCACATATAACCAAGGGTGTTATATATTATCTTATTTTCGTCCTGTTTTTGTATGACGAAGAAAAATTCTCGAGATAATTTCTTTCTTATTAAGTTTGTACAAGTTCTTGTAATAACTTCTTATTATGTACAAGTTCAATTATAGCTTCATGAGTAAACAAACTTATTTGCGTTTTGCGGATCTTACATGTTCATCATTTATTTTTGTATGAGATTTTGAAAATGTTGGTATAATGTTTTTACAATAGGTGGCGACAAGATATCTTATATTAATTTGTTTTTGAAATTTGCGCTAAGCTACAGGAGGGTTAACTGTGCTAATTTTGTAGTGTAAGACGAGATGGAATGCAGCGAGTTATCACCACCAACTCTTGGGCTACTCCTTTACTAACGTATAGTGGGATTGACCGTCACATTATAGCACTCCCACTATTGAAAGGGCAGGCATATTTGGTGCGCGGGGGATTCGAACCCGTGACTCTCAGATAACGAATCAAGTGCCTTAACCACTTTGCCATTCAGGGCCTTGAATAATTAATAAGTTCACGTGTTTATTGTTGTTACATTTTTTTGGAACGTAACTTTTTGAACTTACACGAAACATTACAATACCTGGCTCAAAAATATTACACAAACACACACAAATAAGCTAGAAAGACGTACGAATAATTTGTTTTTAAAACAAAATAAAGAATCAGTTTAATATATCATTGCTAACTTTTTCTCATCTGTTCCCATTATGAGAAAGAAGTTTGACAAACAACAGAGTAAAAGTTTCCTCCGAATGGCTTAGAACGAAGACAAAGTAAAAAAAAAATAGGAAAATGTGAAACAGCTCTCCTCTTTGTCTGTTTTTGCACGTCATAAGCTCTATTCATTTTCAAAACCACCTGACTCTTAGAGCTTTATCTCAATATAAACTCTCTTCGACTCTTAACGGCAATTACTAAGAACGTTGATATAAAAAATTCAATAGAAAATTTACTGGAGAAAGAGATAGAAAAAACTGTGGGTGTCATCGTTAAATCAATAATATGTGCGTAAGTAGAATAATGTAACTTCTCTACTAACTGTATTAGTCCCTTATATGTGCCACTCCCACTTGAACAAAAAAAGGTTTCATATCAAAAGCACAACGTAGGTCTACTGAGATAAGATTGTATCGCTTATTTATATACATGCGTGACATTTCGCACTAAAAATGTTATTTCTTTGTAACAGATAACACGATAAAGGAAATCAAGATTCTATGTCAGCTGACGCCTGTTAGTTTTCGCAGGATTATAACCTTTAAAATTACTTCAGTTTGAAACCCAAGAATTAAATTATTTCTATCTTAATTCCTGCCCTGGTTTCGAGAGTATTTCACTGTTCTTGCCATAACGGTTTGGAAGCGTTTCTTTATGAAAAATAGCAACAAAATGCTGTTTAAACTGCCGCATAAGGCCCGGCATGGCCAAGTGACGCTCGACTCGTAATCCGAGGGCCGTGGGTTCGAATTCCCGTCACACCAAAAATGCTCGCCCTTTTAGCCGTGTGGGCGTTATAATGTGACAGTTGGCAAAAAGTGTAGCACAAGAGTTGGCGGTGGGTGGTGATGACTAGCTGCCTTCCCTCTAGTCTTACACTGCTAAATTAGGGACGGCTAGCGCAGATAGCCCTCGTGTAGTTTTGCGCGAAATCCAAAAACAAGCAAAGAAGCTATCGAATAAATAACAGCAATTTATTAGATATTTCAGTAAAACAAGGGCTATATGATTGTAGCCCTCTGAAAGACTTCAGGATGGACAGCCAGAAAGTACCACGCACCGCCTCCTATGGGGTTCGTTTTGTCTGACCAAATGTTGTGATATTTCCATTATAGTTATAACGCAGCTACTACAAAGAGCAGAGCGCGTTTTTTTTTGCGGTAGTAAGACGTGAACCATGAATCTTCGGAATCACACGTCCGAACACAGTAGTCACTAAGGCCACGGGAAAGCTTCTGAAAAAAAGAGAATAGGTCGTACACCCTCAGACAACGAAAGGAGAGAAATTAATTACGTTCATAATATATTATACCATTAAACACGCTTGTTACACCAGTCACTGTAAAGTTAACTGTAAAAACTTATTGCGTTAAACACATCACGCAATCTTCGTTATTCCATTCTGTAAGTCAGTAATGAGAGCAGCTCCCTATGAATAAGTTAAAATAATATCCCCTCGCTAAAATAATGCACAGGAGCTCACGTCTGTCCGTCTTCATGAGTTAATTACTTAAGCTGTACACTAGGGTACATCCGCCAGTGGATCAAAGATAAATCCGAGATCCGTTTTTCCGAAGTATGGATAGCGCTGATAGCCTATTTTTAGAGCACATTACTTTTCAGAAAGACGAGGTGTAAACTCGATTCTCGCCAAAAATACGGCAGATGTATATTCGATTCTTGTTTGGTTTGATTTTAATTTCGCACAAACTACACGAGAGCTATCCGTCCCTAATTTAATTATGTAAGGCTAGAGAGAAGGCAGCTAGTCATCACTCCCCCCCCCACCGCCAACTCTTGAGCTACTCTTTTACCAACGAATAGTGGAATTGGTCGTAACATCATAACGCCCCCACGGCTGAAAGAGCGAGCATGTTTGGTGAGACGAGGATTCCATCCTGCGGCACTCGGAATACAAGTTAACTGTCTTAACCACCTGGCCATACCGGACCTCGACTCTTGTTTTGAGTGTTTAGCGTTTCGTTAAATTGAGGCTTTGGAGTAACTTTTTTTAAGAAATAGAACCAAACCTATATTTTGATTGTTATTCGACCTATATTTTTTAAGTAAAATAATGACGTCACGAGTATACCGAACTATATTTTGTGTGCTCATTTCTTCCCATACACATGTGTGCGAGTTGTTTTAAATAAGCTACATTATAAGTTCAAAGTAACGGTATTTTAGGGCTAAGAAGCAGAATCTTGGACAGTAAGAGAACAAATTGTATTTCAGTTTCTCTTCGTGAATACATTATTATTATTATGCATTATTAGGCTACATACAATACTCATTTAGAAACGAGTATTCACATTTGTCATTGTTCTCATTATTTCAAGCGTTGTTGGATGTATAAATATTTTGAAGTTCGGTTGGATGTAGAATATCGTTCTGGTTATCTGTTCTAATGAATTCCTTGAACACAAAGGACCATGATTAAGTAAGGTAGATAGATGTCGCCACTAGAATGTTTAAATGAGTGAATTTTAGCCTTATTTAGGAAGTATATCCTAATTATTATAGCTTCATATACTGTTCTTCAAGGTTACTTCAACACTAATTATTTCAGAATTAATCATAGAGCAGTTGATGAAACAACCATGTTAGTCGGTTTCACTGTCAACAACAAACTAACATTAATATAGCCTAACCAAAATAACAAGGTTTATTACCTTAAGACCCACTTGAGATGGAGATACATACACTGCTGGCCAAAACCTTAAGGTCAATGAACAAAAAGAAAAAATATGCATTTTGCGTTGTTAGACTCAACCACTTATTTGAGTAGAGCTTCGAAAGATGAAAATAAGAAAATGGAAAATAAAAAAAACCTTTTAGTATTTAATAGGCAAAATGTGAACACTATGAAATTAGCCTAAATCTAGTAAATTCGCAGACTTTCCGTTGTGTCATTGGGAAGTTAGTTAAAGAATTGAGGACGAGACGTGTTAACCTTTCCTCCTGGAAAGTACAGCGGTAAGTCTCCGGATTTACAACGCTAAAATCAGGGGTTCGATTCCCATCGGTGGGCTCAGCAGATAGCCTGATGTGGCTTTGCTCTAAGAAAACACACACGCCTTTCCTCCAGTCTATCACTGATAACTTAGGGTCAGCTATCAGTGAATACACTCGAATCGCTTTGAGCGAAATTCAACAAACATTTTTTTTCTTTTGCTATCGTTCACATACAGAATTGTCGTCAGCATATGTAAAGCACTTTACAGAACTTTACGTGTCTAAAAGTGTCCTTCTTGTCTTTCTTTCACGCTCAAAACAGCTGGAAATGCTCTGTTAGTTGAGTATTCCTTCTCAAATTCGATAAACTGGTGTCTTGTGTTTTCTATCACGCTTCTTTGTTTGTTTTGAATTTCGCACAAAGCCACATGTGAACTATTTGCACTGACCATCCCCAATATAAGACAAGAAGGGAGGCAGCTAGTCATCACCATCCACAGTCAACTCTTGGACTAATATTTATCAACGAATAGTGGGATTGACCATAACATTATAACGCCCATACGGCTGAAAGGACGAATATGTTTAGTGTGACGAGATTTCGAACCCGCGACCCTCAGATTGCGAGTCGAATGCCCAAATCACTTCGGCATGTTAGGTCGTTTCTCAAAGAACAGTGTCAGTACAAACTGTGGAAATTGTATGTGTATTTTAATTTATGGTGCCGTCTGTAAGTTATTTTTTGCAACATGTGTTCTGAATACATTACATAGAAGTACCTTAAAAAACTTGAGTAGGGTTGATGAATCTAAAAAGATCCATGGCAGGACCACACCACATGTGGCCTGACCTGTCTATTACAACTTTCTGTTTCTCTTGTCTACCATAGCTTTCGGTTTCTCTCGTCTAACACAACATTCTGTTTCTTTCGTCCACCATAACTTTCAGTCAGATTCTATTGCGTACAATCTTTTGTCTTGAATATAACAGAAAATAATCGCGAAAATAAATTAACGAAGTAAAATGAAATAAATAAGTGACACAGTGTTGTTCCACCAGGATAACCAGGCGCGATCTGGAACTTAAACACAATGAATAACAGCACTGAAAGTGTTGGATGTTTAGTTTGTTGACGTGTATAACGTAGCCGCGAAACATGTAGAAGTTAGGTCCTGACGTGACGTTGGAGGCGAGCTATGCATTTGAAGGCCTAAGAATGGAGCACAATACGGTTAAAGCCTCCAGGGAATGCTATAACTATATTAGTTAAACTAATTAAGCCATGCAGGCAGCTGACGTTACAAATGAACTGCTTTTCTTTTCCAGTCAGCAGTTCTATATTAGGGACAGCTAAGCCTACATCTTAAATAGTGGCAGATTAACCGACGTATTTTGTTATAAATAATAATACCTGAAATAATAATTAAAACAAACAATTGGAATAAGTAAGAAACTGGTTCTAAACAAATTTGATATTAATAAATTACAAATTTGTGATAAATGAAAGAAAAACTGTGAAAAACACAAAACTCGAATCTCAAGACGTGGTAACGACTCTTTGTTACCCTCATATAATCACGATTTCGTAGAATAAAAAATAGTTATAAAGTGTTTGTATAACGGCTTTCAAAGTTAATGACATGTTTGTCCAACACGAAACCTTCACATGAGATTGGTCAGCGCAATCCAATTTGTCGTTGTAACGTTTGTTGTTGTTTTTAAACATAAGATAAAACGGTAAACTGAGCTTCAAAACCACAGTTTCTAATCAGATTACCATTAGACATAAACGCTGTTTGTTTCCTGTTTCTGTCGCGAGGACAGAACCCAGAATTTTAAACTTCGGATAAGTGATCTTCTGACGTGTTTTCGAGAAGATCAAACATATTACTAAAAAAACGAAAATAATATATTTGTAAAACGAAGTGTATAACTTCAGAATTTTAGTTTTTAACATGTTTTTAGTTATATGTGGTTTGTTTTGAATTTCGCGCAAATTTGCACGAGAGTTATCTGTGCTAGCCGTCCTTAATTTAGCAGTGTAAGACTAGAGGGAAGGCAACTAGTCATTGCCACCCACCGCCAATTATGGGGCTAATCTTTTACCAACGAATAGTGGAATTGCCCATAACATTATAACGCCTCCACGGTTGAAAGGGCGAGCATTTTTGGTGCGACTGGAATTCGAACCTGTGACCCTTAGATTACGTGTCAAACGCCTTAACACACCTGGCCATGCCGGACCTGTTACGTGTGTATGAAACTAGTTTTATTCATTGCTAATTTTTGGTAGGACGTAAGAAAGGAACTTTAATAAATATACAAATCTGAATGTAAGTAAATCTAGAAAAACACAGCTTTCACGTTTTTTGTTTGCTAAACAGAAAGCTACACAATTGACTAATTCCGCCGTGGCTCTCGCGATATCGAAACTCAAATGTTAACGTAAAATGTTCTCAGACTTACAGCTGAGCCATGGAGGAAAAGTCTTAAGTCAGATTTCTTTTAAGTTTATTTGTAATTAAGGAGAGAGTTACCCAGCAGGCTATCTGTGTTCTGCCCTCTAGGCATATCAAAATCCAGATTGTAACGTTGTAAGTCCGCACACATACCGCAGTGACACTGGGAGACGTTTGTTTTCAAAAGAGATTAGTTTGAAGTGAAGTTAGTTTTGTATCGAAATGCTTTAAAATCAAGTACAAAACAAACTCAATAATAGTTTTTTTAATATTTTAATAAAATATCGATCCAGAAAATCGAAGGATATGATTAAGACAAGTTATTTCGTTTCGTAACTCTAGTTTCAATGCATTCTAAGGCCTTCAGTTTGACCACAGTTAACCAACTCTCTTCTTCTGAAAAGTGGAAAAACAACAAAAACCAACGAAATAAAAAGCCCATGATAACAATAGCAACAGTAACAATAGCTAATGTCTTTGTAGCGAAGTTGTATAGCCGTCATACAAGGCTTCAATAACAACATCTTCAACTGACTTCACACTGGATATAACAAGGTCCGCAATTGTTAAGCTCTTAATAAAGACCTTGGAATGATTAAAAGAAAAAAAGAAACACAGCAAAAGTTTGAAGTTCTCAGCGTTAATTGAAACTGGTAGTTTCTTGAACAAAAATATATATCGATTTTTTATCAGATATAATAAACCTGTAGAGGGAAGCTCGGATTACGTTGATCCGTCTTTCTCAAGTCTCAGTGGAAATCCAGAATGTTCTGTTTTTGCCTTCAGTTCCTTACTAACAGTCATTTATCTAGTTTATTGTGAACCTGATGGACCTGTTTCCTCCTTGTACAGTTCATTCCTACTTGAGGATTTGAATTTTCAATTTACCTTCATTTAAATAAATATAACAGAACCAACGTCTACTGGTGCTTTGCTCTCCGACAATACTTCCTTAGAAACAATCTTTGCAGAAGTTTACGCTAACTTAGCGCGTAAAGAATAACTCCAGTGTATCAAATTTTATTTGATATTTTATTGTCTCTTTACTTTCATATATTTCATTTCAAAAGGAGAAAAGATAATCCACAATGCGTTACATACAAAACAAAAGCATAGACATCACGCAATGTAAACATCTGTTAGTGGTCCCGAAACTGTTCTAATGATTAACAAACCTTACACTAGAAGAGAATAGGAAGTAATTCTAAAATTACTTGACGATTTCACATGACGTTGGTCAATGATTAATGTTGGATGTCCGTAGTTATTTAGTTAAGAAAAATAACGTTTATTTAGTTACCTGTAAATATAAGATGGTCTTTCACATATGAGAAGTACCACATTTTAGTCTTAACGTTAACCAAAAGTTCTCCTTGTGAATTTGTTAGGCTATTTCATGCATGTGTTCTACTTTATACACAGAGAAACATTAGACACTGCACGTTCTTATGGTTACGTCCAGATTACAATCATAAATATACATATGTAATTCCTCATTACCGTTCTAAATATATACATATAGTTCCTGATTACTCTTTTAACTATAGTTCATGAGTTATACTAATAACTATATACTTCCCGAATACACTTCTAATTACATATATATATCGTGATAACACTTCTAAATATACATACAGTTCCTGATTACGTTTCTAAAGATAATTCCTGAATACACTCCTATTTATGTATATAGTTCCTGATTTACACTAACAACTATACAGTTCCTGATTTATACTAACAACTGTATAGTTCCTGATTTACACTCACAACTATATAGTTCCTGATTTACACTCACAACTGTATAGTTCCTGATTTACACTAACAACTGTATAGTTCCTGATTTACACTAACAACTATACAGTTCCTGATTTACACTAACAACTATACAGTTCCTGATTTACACTAACAACTATACAGTTCCTGATTTATACTAACAACTGTATAGTTACTGATTTACGCTAACAAATGTATAGTTCCTGATTTACACTAAAAACTATATAGTTATTGATTTACACTAACAACTGTAGAGTTACTGATTTACACTAACAACTATATAGTTCCTGATTTACACTAACAACTGTATAGTTCCTGATTTACACTAATTCCTGACTTTACGTTATTTGTGTGCAAGGAGTGCGGGAGGTTCATATCGATAGTTGTCTGTGATTAAAGTTTATTTCAGTAAACAGTGTCAGGTATCTACTGTGTTACACGTACTTTAAATATTAAAGTGAAATGGATTGTTTTAAACAACCTGAATATAAGTACTTACACTTTGAAGAACAAACAGAGAAAGATATAATTGTTTTTTTTACTTTTCCACACAGTGACATTCTATACAGTGACATTCTATTGCTTTGCAATTTTCGTTTTTTTTTTCTTTTCAGCACAATAGCTTCGCAGAACTTATTTAGAAGAAAGATTTATGAATTTCAAAAGCTAATCGTCCTCCGTTTTTGGCCATATGAAAGGGTTGTTTGTATTGCAGATGAAAAGAGGGATTTGGACAAGCGCAGTTAAGCTCAAACGACTGGACCATCTCTGTGCTTATCACAACCTGTATTGCTAGTTAATAATATCGAATGTATTCAAGTATTCAACAACTTTGAACAATGGTGAAACAAACTTGTCCTCTGTATGTACAGTCGTGTGAAAAAGTTAGGACACCCTATAAAGGACTGTGTATTTGTGTGACATTTTTGAATATATAGATATATAATCTCAATTTTAACAATACTGAGAGATTATAGGAATATAACTAAACAATTAAATTTGAAGAAAAGACTTTAAGATCTTCTGTAAACGTAATTCTACAAAAATGCATATTCTGCCTGAGGAAAAAGGTAGGACACCCCCACATTTATTCCCACTTAAAATGGCTCAACTCACACACAGGTGTATCACACCAGGTGCACATGATTAGAAGATCGTTACTTAGCATTTTGAATGGGGCTTGCTTTATTTAAACCTCAGACATTTAGTTTGGTGTGCTCCTGACTGTTGAAGTGAGAGTGAGCATCATGGTGAGAGCAAAAGAGATGTCTGAGACCTTCAGAAAGAAAATTGTAGCAGCTTATGAGTCTGGTAAGGGATTTAAAAAGATCCCAAACGATTTTGAAATCAGTCATTCCACTATCCGGAAAATAGTTAACAAGTGGAGGGCTTTCAAAACAACTGTCAACATGCCCATGTCTGGTCGTCCAAGCAAGTTCACCTCAAGAGCAGACCGCAAGATGCTAAAAGAGGTCTCCAAACACCCTAACATGTCATCACGGGACCTACAACATGCTCTGGCTACTGTTGATGTGAAAGTGCATGCCTCTACAATCAGAAAGAGACTGCACAAGTTTAACTTGCATGGGATGTGTGCAAGGAGGAAACCTTTGCTCTCTAAGAGAAACATCAAGGCCAGACTGAAGTTTACCAGAGAGAATGTAGACAAAGACCAGGACTTCTGGAATAATGTTCTTTGGACAGAGGAGTCTAAAATTGAATTATTTGGACACCAGAACAGAGGACATGTTTGGCGTAAACCAAATACAGCATTCCAGGAAAAGCACCTCATACCAACTGTGAAGCATGGAGGTGGAAGTGTCATGGTTTGGGACTTCTTTGCTGCAGCAGGACCTGGACAGCTCACAATAATAGAATCTACCATGAATTCTACTGTGTATCAGAGAGTGCTTGAGGAACCATCTGTACGAAAATTAAAGCTGAAGCGAAACTGGACCCTGCAATACGACAATGACCCAAAACATACCAGTAAATCCAACAAGGACTGGCTGAAAACTAAGAAATGGAGAGTCCTGCAATGGCCGAGTCAAAGCCCAGATCTTAATCCCAATGAGATGCTGTGGGGTGACTTGAAACGGGCTGTACATACAAGAAACACCTCAAACATCTCACAGCTGAAAGTATTCTGCATTGAGGATTGGGGCAAACTTTCTTCAGACCGATGTCAGAGTTTGGTAGATGGCTACAAGAAGCGTCTCACTGCAGTTATTTCAGCCAAAGGGGATAACACTAGCTCTTAGGTGGTAGGGTGTCCGAACTTTTCCTCAGTTAGAATATGCATTTTTGTAGAATTACATTTATAGAATATCTTGAAAAGTCTTTTCTTCAGTTTTAATTTTTTAGTTATATTCCTATAATCTCTCAGTATTGTTAAAATTGATATTAAATATCTATATATCCAAAAATGTTACAAAAATACACAGGCTTTCATAGGGTGTGCTAAGTTTTCCACATGACTGTAGATATATATATATATATATACAGAAAAGGAATTTAAAATGTATTATCCAACTATTCCCATGATGGAAGTATGACAATAGAAATCAGACAATAAGACTTAATCTATAATAAAAACACAAACATATCGGAAATATGACAGTAAAAATCAGACAGTAAGACTTAATCTGTATTACAAATACAAACATATCAGAAATATGACAGTAAAAATCAGACAGTAAGACTTAATCTGTATTACAAATACAAACATATCAGAAATATGACAGTAAAAATCAGACAGTAAGACTTAATCTGTATTACAAATACAAACATATCGGAAGTATGACAGTAAAAATCAGACAGTAAGACTTAATCTGTACTACAAATATAAAACAAAATGATAGAAGTTGGCTTGTACATCACATACACATGAAAATATTTCCATGAAAGTAAACTTAAACTAAGTCACAATAAAAATAACACCTTTAGAAGCCACCGTCCCTGCTACGTGCTACAGTGTCAAACAGAGTGCACAAAAACAAATTGTTCAATCACTACTGGAGTTATCGATCAGTTAAAGAACAGTTTCATTGCTGAACGAACACAATTACAATCAATCAGTTAACGTGAAGTATAACCTTAACATATCTGAAGGGTAATAGGAACAAAGAACAACATGGAAGGCAAAGTCCGTTCTGCAAATACCAGATTTTGTGAGGTATAAAAACCAAAATCGAGCAGTAAAATAAACAGAACAGTGGAAAAACTTTCTGATCAGAAAGAAAATCAAATGATAGAAATTTATTGTCATTTATCCAACTCAATTTAGCTTGTAATGGATAACATTAGAAACTATAGGGAAAGTGTTGGTTTAAAAAATCATAATAAATGTGTAGGACACTTCATAACAGTGCTTCTATTAAAGCTAAATTACGTTTCAAAGTCGTTCTAAGAAAGGAAATATTCCAAGAGCGGGAAAACGGACACGAAAAAAGAAACTTGGAAGACATTGCATACGGTTCTGGCATCTATACATTTCAACGCAAGGTTTGTTTTATTACAGTTTCCAATCAATGGATGCCATGCGAATGAGGTCTTCATGATCTGCGTACTAGCTACAGTCATTGTTTTGAGAAAAAAATATTCTGCGTCCTATTTTAACAACATTATTTTATCTGTATCCAGAACCAGTTTGACTAACCTTTTGCTTATTCGATAAAAGAACCATTCGACCAGTCTTTTTTTTCCCTCTCTCTCTCTCTTTTTAGATATTGTGTTTTCATGAGACCAACTGACCAGTTTTTTCCGATTTCGGAACGTTGAATACAACAGTTCTTACTCTCATCTTAAGGAGTCCCACCCACGAAACTTTGAATATACCCCACATAAAACGTCGCAGCACAATTCAAACTGTGTAATTATATTTCTAATTATACATACCTGTATTTGGTATTCACGAGTTTCGACCTAAACTTGAATTTATCAAACACTCCAAACAACACGTCTTCTATACTGTGACGTAATAGAAAACATACAGAGTAGGAATGTTGCATTTCCTTCGCTCGAGACCACATTCTAAAAACTGAACTTCATTCTCAAGTTCCGTTAATTAACAATAATCAATCTTCTGGACAACAAACAAAGAATTTATATACTACCTTTATTCATAACGTTTAACATGTGTACACGTGTTTATTAAAAACCATTATTAACAATTTGTTATTACGTTTATTAGAATAATTATTAATATGTATTATTAAATTTATTAACATAATTATTAACAATTTATTATTATGTTTATTAAAAACTATTATTCACAGTTTATTACTAAGTTTATTAAAACTATTTTTAACAATTTATTATTATGTTTATTAAAAACCATTTTCAACAGTTTATTACTAAGTTTATTAAAAACTATTATTAACAATTTGTTATTAAGTTTATTAGAATAATTATTAATATGTATTCTTAAATTTATTAAGCTAATTATTAACAATTTATTACTAAGTTTATTAAAAACTATTATTAAAAATTTGTTATTAGATTTATTAAAAATCAGTATTAACAACTTATTCTTAAGTTTATTAAAAATCATGTATAATGATTTATTATTAAGTTTATTATAAACAATAAAGAGAGCGAAGAAGTGGTTAAAAAAATCTTCTATAAAAGTGCAAGTTTCTATATCCCTCGATACACGTAGTTAACTTCTAAACCAAATCCAGTGAGATCCATTCACACCATGCTATGCAGTTATAACAGACACTACTATTATATTTATATAGATTTAGTAAGTCACAGTATGTGGAGTTATGCTTTATTGGTTTTTCACTTTTTATAAACTAAGATATGCATTTTAAACGTTAAGTTCATTACATTTAATAACTTTATACATGAACTCAATAAACTTTATAAATTATTTTTATCAGTTGTTTAAGTTATCACAAATATTCCTTGAACCCTCCACCCACACGAATAAATAAGAAGAGTTTGGATTTGTTAGACTTTCTTAACTCTCAGGTTCTAGTTCATCTCAAGTTCAGCTTTTGTTGTTTTTAAAACCAGATCCCCCTTAAAAATCAGCCATAATTTTCGTCTTGTTAGTTTTAACGAGAAACGCTTGACTAGTGACCTCAGAAAGTGACCTGTTTTCGCGGTTAAATTGTACTTTAGTTTCTGCTCAGTAATGTGACATCAAATTAAAGATATTTATATTTATTACTTAAAACTTTTCTAACTAGCCAACAGTCCCGTTATGTACCAGAGAAATGCATTCCAACATTATCTTCCGTTGGCTCGTTACGAAAATAATGGAACGACTGGTATTTGGGGGGGAAGGGATTACCGTACCTATAAATACTCATATAAATGATTTGTTTCAGCAAGTCACTGCGAAAACCGCTTAAAAATCATTCAATTCATTATGTGAATAGTTCTTAAGAACACAATATGTCGGTTGTCTAAGAAAATTCATTATGTAAAGCTATTTTCTACTTACCCTTCGTGGTTTATTGCTTCATTATGATAATCTATAAATATCACTTGGTTTTTAAGATCTTACAGTAAACAAAATATTCACACCTGGTCTTCATAGTATATCATTTCCAGAAAGGGGTCACTATTAGTGGAACAGTACAGATACTCTTAGGGTCACAGTGGGTCTATTCTTAATGCCGAAGTGTGGTCATTATTAGTGTCATAGTGTGGCTATTTTTAGCAACATAGTGTGGCTATTTTTAAAGTCACAGTTTGGCTATTTTTAGGAACTCAGTGTGTTTATTCCTAGTAACAGAGTGTGGTTGTTTATTCCTAATGATATAATGTGGTTATTCCTAGTAACACAATGTGGTTTTTTTTTATTCCTAATGATATAATGTGGTTATTCCTAGTAACACAGTGTGGTTGTTTATTTCTAATGATATAATGTGGTTTTTCCTGGTAACACAGTGTGATTGTTTCTTTCTAATGATATAATGTGGTTATTCCTTGTAACACAATGTGGTTGTTTATTCCTAATGATATAATGTAATTATTCCTAGTAACACAATGTGGTTGTTTATTTCTAATGATATAATGTGGTTATTCCTTGTAAGACAATGTGGTTGTTTATTCCTAACGATATAATGTGGTTATTCCTAGTAACACAGTGTGATTGTTTATTTCTAACGATATAATGTGGTTATTCTTAGCAACACAATGTGGCTGTTTATTCCTAATGATATAATGTGGTTATTTCTAGTAACACAGTGTGGTTGTTTATTCCTAATGATATAATGTGGTTATTCCTAGTAACACACTGTGACTGTTTATTTCTAACGATATAATGTGGTTATTCCTAGTAACACACTGTGACTGTTTATTTCTAACGATATAATGTGGTTATTCCTAGTAACACAGTGTGATTGTTTATTCCTAATGATATAATGTGGTTATTTCTAGTACCACAGTGTGGTTGTTTATTCCTAACGATATAATGTGGTTATTCCTAGTAACACAGTGTGACTGTTTATTTCTAATGATATAATGTGGTTATTCCTAGTAACACAATGTGGTTGTTTATTTCTAATGATATAATGTGGTTATTCTTAGCAACACAATGTGGTTGTTTATTCATAACGATATAATGTGGTTATTCCTAGTAACACATTGTGGTTGTTTATTCCTGGTGATTTAATGTGGTAATTCCTGGTAACACAATGTGGTTGTTTATTCCTGGTTACACAGTGTGGTTATTTGTTTCTAGTAATATAATGTGGTTATTACTAATGATATAATGTTCTTATCCCTAGTAACACAGTGTGGCTGTTTATTCCTAATGATATAATGTGGTTATTCTGAATGATATAATGTAGTTGTTTATTCCAAGTAATATAATGTTGTTTTTCCCAATGATATAATTTTGTTGGTTATTCCCAGTGATATAATGTGGTTATTCCCAGTGATATAACATAGTTGGTTATTCCCAGTGATATAACATAGTTGGTTATTCACAGTGATATTATGTGGTTATTCACAGTGATATTATGTGGTTATTCCCAGTGATATAACATAGTTGGTTATTCCCAGTGATATAATGTGGTTATTAAAGTAAGCGTACTTACTTGTAAGTAGTATGAAACAAATACTATTCTTAACAATACACAGTTGAAAAATTATATTTGTTTCAACTTCTCTTATTTGTTTGTTTATTTGTTTTGAAATTAAGTACAAATCTTCATGATGGGCTATCTGTGCTTTGCCCACCACGACTATTAAAACGCTGTTTCTCGTGTGGTATATCCGAATCAATAGCGCTGTGCCACTGGAAGGCCTCCTTTATTTGACAGATGTTTCTCAAATATTCTTGTTTGTTGCTTAGCTTTATAGTATCGCTCTATATACTATAAGACGAAACAGTTCAGTTGTTTTCACCTGATGATGTTACGTAAATCTAGCGAAACGTAGTGTTTTTTAAAACTAAAAAAAAAAGGCTTTTGAAAGAAAAACACATTACTTGTTTTAAGTAACCCTTTTGTTATTCCAGGAAAAATATGAATAATATTTGTTACAGTTTTTACGATATTGTTATACAAATTAATACGTTTACGATATTGTTATACAAATGAATATGTTTACGATATTGTTATACAAATGAATATGTTTACGATATTGTAATACAAATGAATATATTTACGATATTGTTATACAAATGAATATGTTTACAATATTGTTATACAAATGAATATGTTTACAATATTGTTATACAAATGAATATGTTTACGACATTGTTATACAAATGAATATGTTTACAATATTGTTATACAAATGAATATGTTTACAATATTGTTATACAAATGAATATGTTTACGATATTGTTATACAAATGAATATGTTTACAATATTGTTATACAAATGAATATGTTTACGATATTGCTATACAAATGAATATGTTTACAATATTGTTATACAAATGAATATGTTTACAATATTGTTATACAAATGAATATGTTTACGATATTGCTATACAAATGAATATGTTTACAATATTGTTATACAAATGAATATGTTTACAATATTGTTATACAAATGAATATGTTTACAATATTGTTATACAAATGAATATATTTACAATATTGTTATTTGAGTGTACATATTCACGATCATTTTACACAGTTGGAAATATTCACATATATCAAAATATATGCGACATTTAGTTTATTGGTTTGTTTGGAATTAAACACAAAGCTATACAATAGGCTACCTGTGCCCTGCCCACCACGAGTATCAAAAACCGGTTTCTAACGGTGTGAGTCTATAGATATACCGCTGTGCTACCAGGGGGCGTCTTATAGGGGTTTTGAAAATCTTTCTAAAATAATAATGTCAGTGAGGTACACAATAAATGAAGGCGTGAGAATAAGTGAAAATATCGTTACTGTAAACACATTGTTTTTAAGAATTAAAGAGTTATCAACCTCACACCGAAAAATCAAGAACTAATATAAACGTAAAACCAACATCGACGTTCGAATCAGCATGTGATATACAGAAGGGGATTCGGTCAAGAAAGGAGTTCAAAGTAACATCTCAGTTTCAGTTAAGCACCATTGTTAGCTTCTCCAAGAACAAGTAAAATTCACAGATGTTTATAAAACTCCTGACATCATCTGTGAGCTCGGCAGATGGAAACGTATTCAAGTCCTTTTTCAATGTTTGTGTCAACATATTCTACTAGTTCTATGTTCTTTTGGCGTTCGACTCGCAATCTGAGAGTCAAGGGATCGAATCCCCGTCACACCAAACATGCTCGCCCTGTCAGCCGTGGGGGCATTATAAAGTAACGGTTAATCCCAATATTCGTTCGGATGCGACCTGGTATTTAGTGTGGCGTGTTGCGAATCAAAATATTCCAGGGTTCGAACCATGATATCCCACTCTCAGCTGTAGGAGCATTATAACTGTGAAAGTTAATTCTGTTGTTTGGTTAATGGTAACTGAGAAAACAATGAGTGCCATTGCTAATTTGTTTTAACAATTGTACATTTAAGTATGGCTGTGTTTGAGCATTGGAGTCTCTGACTGTTTAGGCCTTACGTCACTTAAGATGCTATTCAGATAGAAAATGCGAATACATATGTAGATAAGATCAACGTTTCGGTCACACCTCCTATCCAAGAAGTCTCAACGATAATTAAATTGCACCGTTTCATTTATTCGTTTTCACTTTCTGTCCTACCCTGCATGGCCAGGGGGTTAAGACGCTCGATTCGTAATAGGAGGGTTCGAATCCCCGTCGCACCAAACATACTATCCCTTTCAGCCCCGGTAGCGTTGTAAAGTGACCACTCTTCGTTGGTAAAAGAGAAGCCCAAGGGTTGGCGGTGGGTGGTGATGACTAGCTGCTTTCCCTCCAGTCTTAAACTGTTAAATTAGAGACGGATAGCGCAGATAGCCGTCGTGTAGCTTTGCGCGAAATTCAGAAACAAAGAAACAAAAACAATAAAACAGCCCTTCGGTATTTTTATTTTAGAAGCGTTTTCATGTTTTAATTGAAAAATACAAACAAAGAGTTAGGCTAGGAGAAGAACACCCAGTACCACGTTATCTTTCTGTGTAGCATAGTTACATACACCACATAATTTAGTAGCGTTTCTGGTTTTTAAATCTAAGGCATATTTCATTTAACATTTTTTGCGCGAAATTTAAAAACAAATAAAGAAACCATTTTCTTTTACCAATCGAAACATACTAAACATTTTGCTTGTCTGGGAGCGAATATTTTACACTGACCATACGTACGTATAACTGAAAATAAAAAACGGTGCTCGTGCGTTGCTGCTGACTACACATCCATACACATCATGGTCTCCAAATATTTTGTTGCCATAGTTTTACGCTGCACTGCTGGTGTATTATGAGTGATGACCACTATTGGGTTAAACAAGAGTTGGTCTGAGTTCTGTTATCGGTTCTATTAGAAAGGACGTCGTCCACAAACTCTCTGGTATCATTTTAGTTAAATTGTATTTTATTTTTTCTTTAAAATTTCAGCTTTCCTTGCTCACAAGGAAATTTGTAACTTGCAATACCACCAGCGCAACGCATAGCTCCTATGAAGGTATTATAAAATAAGTTATACGAAGTTTGTAAACACGTAAACCCGTGTTACACAGTTAGTTTCCGCTGATGTAGGCCTAAGTCCGAAATGAATCGTGCGATATTTATTATCGTGAATGTTTTAAAGGTAGAAAAACAATAACAACAACAAATAAATCACTTACATTTACAAAAACCTGGTTGTCTGTCGAGAATTGAGTGAAATAGACAACGGAGACCTGGTTTTTCCGTAGATAGCTGGGTAATGGCCAACGGAGATTTGACTATCTGTATAAAACCGGGCAAGTGCTAACGGAGATTTGACTGTCTATAGAAAACCAGGCAAGTGCTAATGGAGATTTGACTGTCTATAGAAAACCAGGCAAGTGCTAATGGAGATTTGACTGTCTATAGAAAACCAGGCAAGTGCTAATAGAGATTTGACTGTCTGTAGAAAACCAGGCAAGTGCTAATGGAGATTTGACTGTCTATAGAAAACCAGGCAAGTGCTAATGGAGATTTGACTGTCTATAGAAAACCAGGCAAGTGCTAATGGAGATTTGACTGTCTATAGAAAACCAGGCAAGTGCTAATGGAGATTTGACTGTCTATAGAAAACCAGGCAAGTGCTAATGGAGATTTGACTGTCTATAGAAAACCAGGCAAGTGCTAATGGAGATTTGACTGTCTGTAGAGAACTGAATAGCAGCTAAAGGAAGCCTAATTTTCTATAGAGCACTGAGTAAGGGTTAACGAATATCTAATTTTATATGGAACTGAAAAAATAGATAACGGAGATTCGATTGTCCAAAAGATGTGATTAAGAGCTATTGTAGAGTTTATATTACTTAACCACCAAACTAAGAGAGTTCTTTTGAAAACAGTGAATGAATTAGCAAGTTAATCAACGGTGCAAGTTTAAACTTCCCTCCCTAACACACGCACAAATCACATTAATATACGTTTTCCGCGTTTGCCCGCGAGGATATCTAGCGCAATAAATCATGTCGTGGTTTGTGAAAGCCTACAGTTAATGAAAAGCACTATGTTAAAATACCCCCCCCTCCTAAGACATAAAGCGTGTTTTGTATTTAAAACGATAAAATCTCCCAAATATCATTTTAACGTGAACAACTCATCTCACTGTAACAAGTACCATACAACAGTTCAATGCCGGTTAAAACAACGGATCAGCCCAATGACACCAGGGCGGTGGAATCGTTTCTTTTCTTAACTGGATCATTTCCAAACACACGTTTGATTCGATTTCCAGCGCTTAAGGCTTATCAAACAATCCAAAAAATGTTAGATATTCAATAATGGACGATACTACAACCACCTCGAAGCAGAAATGGTTTTATTAAACAGGTGAGACATTGGAAATTGCCTAGGCGGCAGCACGTCACAAGAACTTTAAATCAATTTCACTTTCAATAGAACTAAATAACTCGCATTCGTTTGAGTTCCTTTTTCTTGCCTCACTGACTTGGAAAATCTGTGTCATCATGTTCGAAACGTTTGAGAGATCAGTTCGAATGTAAAAAAGAAACTTTGTATTAAAGACAAAGGAAGATGACGATTATCACAGAAGTGAAACACATCTATTGAGGTGAAAACTCTAATAGAACTTGCGACGTTTTTTTCACGCAACGTTACTTTAAATGTATTCGCTGATAATAAAATGGTGCAGGGTTTCCGCTGGGGTCGGCATTTTAAAATCTTCCCTAGGGTAGTCAAAGTACGTAAAGGTGGTTCTGCTTTACCTTGTGTGTGTATTTACACAGTTAAAATGTTGGTACCAAAACCACCTGAATTATTGTGTAAACTTGTATATGTCTACACAGTTAACATGTTGGTACCAATACTACCTGAATTATTGTGTGAACTTGTATATGTCTACACAGTTAAAATGTTTGTACCAATACTACCTGAATTATTGTGTGAACTTGTATACGTCTACACAGTTAAAATAGTGGTACCAATACTACCTGAATTATTGTGTGAACTTGTACACTAATACACAGTTAAAATGTTGGTACCAATACTACCTGAATTACTGTGTGAACTTGTACACTAATACACAGTTAGTATGTTGGTACCAATACTACCTGAATTATTGTGTGAACTTGTATACGTCTACACAGTTAAAATGTTTGTACCAATACTACCTGAATTATTGTGTGAACTTGTATACTTCTATACAGTTAAAATGTTGGTACCAATACTACCTGAATTATTGTGTGAACTTGTACACTAATACACAGTTAAAATGTTGGTACCAATACTACCTGAATTACTGTGTGAACTTGTACACTAATACACAGTTAAAATGTTGGTACCAATACTACCTGAATTATTGTGTGAACTTGTATACGTCTACACAGTTAAAATGTTTGTACCAATACTACCTGAATTATTGTGTGAACTTGTATACTTCTACACTGTTAAAATGTTGGTACCAATACTACCTGAATTATTGTGTGAACTTGTATACGTCTACACAGTTAAAATGTTGGTACCAATACTACCTGAATTATTGTGTGAACTTGTATACGTCTACACAGTTAAAATGTTGGTACCAATATTACCTGAATTATTGTGTGAACTTGTATACGTTTACACAGTTAAAATGTTGGTACCAATACTACCTGAATTATTGTGTGAACTTGTATACGTCTACACAGTTAAAATGTTGGTACCAATACCACCTGAATTATTGTGTGAACTTGTATACTTCTACACTGTTAAAATGTTTGTACCAATACTACCTGAATTATTGTGTGAACTTGTATACGTCTACACTGTTAAAATGTTGGTACCAATATTACCTGAATTATTGTGTGAACTTGTATACGTCTACACAGTTAAAATGTTAGTACCAATATTACCTGAATTATTGTGTGAACTTGTATACGTCTACACAGTTAAAATGTTGGTACCAAAATAACTGACTTCGCATGGCCCGGTGGTTGAGGCACTCGACTTGTTATCCGAGGGCCGCGGGTTCGAATCCCCGTCACACCAAATGTGATCCAATTTCAGCCGTGGGGGCGTTATAATGTAACGGTCAATCCCGCTATTTCTCGTTAAAAGAGTAGCCCAAGAGACGGCAGTGGGTGGTAATGACTAGCTGTCTTCCCTCTAGTTCTTACACTGCTAAATTAGGGACGGCTTGTGCAGATAACCATCGTGTAGCTTTGCGCGAAATTCAAACCAAACAAATAAACAAACCAAAATGATTTGAATGATTGTGTGAACTTGTATATGTCTACACTGTTCAAATGTAAACACTAAAAGTACTTGAGTGATGATGCCAACTTATATACGTCTACTCCGTTAAAATGTTTGTATTGAAACTACGTGAATGATTATGTCAAGCTGTATATGTCCGCACTGTTAAAATGTTTATACTTTATGCCTAAATATTACAAATTGAGACATCTTTGAAGTGGATATTTAGAAATTGATCAGAAGACGTGGGTTTGAGTCTCTTTCTCATGTCAGTTTTATTCACTCAGAAAGATTTTGTATGTCTACAAGGTGACATAATTTGTTAGAAAGTGTGAGAATTCAATATATTTCACATCTTTTTGAGCAATGTAGGTTTAGTTATACTTTAACTATGGCTGTATGAAGTAACACGAGAGACCTCTATAGTTTTTCCTGTGAATTACTCGTTGTTGGAGACTATGATGTCGTACAAGAGGCCTCGGTAACTTCTTCAGTGAATTACAAATTACCTGAATATATGGCGTTACGGAAGATAACTCTATACCTACAGTCTACTGTGTATTATGCATCATCTGAGACTATGACATCATAAGAGAAACCTCTATACACTGGTCTCGCATTGATGTTGAACGCGACGTGGTCCATGGCTTACTCCGCCATGTTGGACATCAAGTTTGGTTTGTTTGTTTTGAATTTCGCGCAAAGCTACACGAAGGCTATCTGCGCTAGCCGTTCTTAATTTAGCAGTGTAAGAACTAGAGGGAAGGCAGCTAGTCATTACCACCCACTGCCAACGCTTGGACTACTTTTTACCAAAGAATAGTGGGATTAACTGTCCCATTATAACGCCCCCACGGCTGAAAGGGCGAGAATGTTTGGTGCGACTGGGATTCGAACCGCAACCCTCAGATTACTAGTCGAGTGTCTAAACCCCAGTAGCTTAACGTTTTATAAATATAACCCTTATTATAGTGGTTCACAACCTTTTTTATGCCTCGCACCCCTGAAAAATGTTAATACGTTCTCGCACCCCTCACAGTAATTATTTATTTAAGAATAAAGGTGAAGATGGCCAAAACAAATGAAATCTCGCACCCCCTTATACGCTATCTAGCACCGCCAAGGGGTGCGAACCTCCCTGGTTGGGAACCACTGCCTTATCCATACAATTATCAGAAGAATAGTTTGCATATTAAAGAATTTCACACCATCAGCTGACAGCATTTCCAATAGATCCATTATTCTTATCTAATAAATGAAAGTTACGTTTTTATACTTAATTATTTCAATACATTCGCGTATATTCATACAAATTAATTTTTTAGGTTTTGCCAAATTAACAATTTTTCCCATTGAGGTATAGTTTCGTTTACGTGTTCTACTAAAGACAAAGTAGTAATTATTTTAACATTTCTTCTGTGTCCATTAATCCCGAATCATACATTTCTTTTAGCTTGTCCTATGTAAGCTAGTTTACAGTTATATGACATTAAATATATGAAAAAAATATTACCATTAAATCAATTTTATCTCTGACTCCACTAAGAATTTGGCGAACTTTGTTTATTAGTTCGTATATCGAAAAGTAAGTAAGTATTCATTATTTGACAGGATAGGCCTGGTATAAATAATGGTACCAAATATTCCTTTTTTATTTTATCAACAAATGGTTGCAATTCATAATAAAAATGATAACAGTCTTTTTAAAGTTGAAGAAATGTTGAAATGGGGTATGTATGAAAATATTAAAGTCAATCCAATAAATAAACTTCATGTAATAGTTGAAAAAACTTATGAATGGCATAACCCTAAAACTCACTATGAAAATTAAAGCTTAACTTCAAGCAGCTTTATCTTACCTCAGTTATATACCTCACCTACAGTTCCTGAAATAAATAACAGTTTCAGAATTGTTGTAACCAGTATTAAGAATTCCACTTATATTGTATCAAAAATTATATCTAAAAAGTCTCATTTCTAAAGAAAAAACAAATACATAATAATGAATTCCTTTCAATTTGTAGAAAGAATAAAACATATTATTTTAAATCAAAAGTTTCGTCCAGTATCAATTTTCACTAAAGTATTCGTTAAAAGTCATCGTGTTTTTTGAAAAAAAATCTCAAAGAAAATAATAACTCGTTTTTACAAATAATGACTATAACTAACTTGTATGTGGTGACACCTCTTTTTTACAAATAATAACTATAACTAACTTGTATGTGGTGACACCTCTTTTTTACAAATAATGACTATAACTAACTTGTATGTGGTGAAACTCGTTTTTACAAATAATGACTATAACTAACTTGTATGTGGTGAAACTCGTTTTTACAAATACTGACTATAACTAACTTGTATGTGGTGAAACTCGTTTTTACAAATAATGAATATAACACTTGTATGTGGTGAAACCTCTTATTTACAAATAATGACTATAACTAACTTGTATGTTGTGAAACCTCTTTTTTCAAAATTATTAAAAATTTATAAACATAACGAAAAAAAGAACAGAATATCAGTGTTAGCATGATGCAGAAACAAAGTGTAGAGAATATCAGAGTCAGAATGGTGCAGAAACAAAGTGTACACAATATCAGTATTAGCATGTTGTAGAAACAAAGTGTAGAGAATATCAGTTTTAGCATGGAAAAAACAAGGTATAAAGAATATTAGAGTTAGAATGGAAAAGAAACAAAGTGTAGAGAATATCAATGTTCGCATGGTGCAGAAACAAAAAATAGAATATAAGTGTTAGAATGGTGCAGACACAAAGTGTAGAGAATATCAGTGTTAGTATGGTGAAGAAACAAAGTGTAGAGAATATCAGTGTTAGCATTGGGTAGAAACAAAGTGTAGAGAGTATCAGTGTTAGCATGCTGCAGAAACAAAGTATAGGGAACATCAGTATTAGAATAGAACAGAAACAAAGTTTGAGAAAATCAGTGTTAGAATGAAACAGAAAAAAGTATAGACATTCTCAGTGTGAGCATAAAAGATAAACAACGTATAGACAATATCAGTTTTAGCATGGCTCAGAAACAATATCTAGAAGATATCAGTGTTAGCATGGTGCAGAAACAAAGTGCAGCGAATATCAAAGTTAGAATGGAGCAAAAACAAAGTAGAGAGAATACCAGTTTTAGCACGTAAAAAAGTATAAGAAATATCAGTGTTAGAATGAAAGAGAAACAAAGTGTAGAGAATATCAGTGTTAGCATGGTGCAGAAACAAAGTTTAATAAATATCAGTAGTAGCAAGGATCAGAAACAAAATGTAGTAAATATCAGTATTAGCATGGTACAGATATAAAGTGTAGAGAATATCACTGTTAGCATGGTGCAGAAACAAAGTGTATAGAATATGAATGTTAGCCTGGTGCAGAAACAAAGAATAGAATATCAGTGTTAGCATGGTGCAGAAACAAAGTGTAGTAAATATTAGTGTTACCATAATGCAGAAACAAAGTGTACAGAATATCAGTGTTAGTATAATGCAGAAACAAAATGTATAGAATATCAATGTTAGCATGGTGCAAAAACAAAGTGTAGAAAATATCAATTTTAGTATTCTTTACAAACAATGTGTAGAGAATATCAGTGTTACTATGGAACAGAAACAAAGTATAGAGAATATAAATGTCAGCATGGCGCAGAGACAAAATATTTAGAATATCAGAGTTTGAATGGAACAGAAACAAAGTGTAAAGAAAATCAGTCTTTGTATGGAACAAAAAAGTGTGTAGAATATCAGTGTTAGCATGGAGCAAAAACAATGTGTAGAAAATATCAATGATACCATTGTGCAGAAACTAAGAATAGAATATAAGTGTTAGAGTGGTGCAGACACAAAGTGTAGAGGATATCAGAGTTAGCATGGTGCAGAAACAAAGTGCAGCGAATATCAAAGTTAGAATGGAGCAAAAACAAAGTAGAGAGAATACCAATTTTAGCACGAAAAAAAGTATAGGGAATATCAGTGTTAGAATGGTAGAGAAACAAAGTGTAGAGAATATCAGTGTTAGTTTGGTGCAGAAACAAAGTGTAGAGAATATCAGTGTTAGCATGGTTCAGAAACAAAGTTTAGAAAATATCAGTGGTAGCAAGGATCAGAAACAAAATGTAGTAAATATCAGTATTAGCATGGTACAAAAATAAAGTGTAGACAATATCAGTGTTAGCATGGTGCATAAACAAAGTTTAGAGAATATCAATGTTAGCATGGAGATGAAACAATGTGTAGAAAATATCAATGTTAGCATTGTGCAGAAACTAAGAATAGAATATCAGTGCTAGTATAGTGCAGAAACAAAGTGTAGAGAACATCAGAGTTAACATGTGCAGAAACAAAGTCTAGAGAATATCAGTGTTACCCTGGTGCAGAAACAAAGTGTAGAGAATATCAGTGTTAGAATGGAAGAGAAACAAAGTGTAGAGAATATAAGTGTTAGTTTGGTGCAGAAACAAAGTGTAGAGAATATCAGTGTTAGCATGGTGCAGAAACAAAGTTTAGAAAATAACAGTGGTAGCAAGGATCAGAAACAAAATGTAGTAAATATCAGTATTAGCATGGTACAGAAAAAAAGTGTAGAGAATATCACTGTTAGCATGGTGCAGAAACAAAGTGTATAGAATATGAATGTTAGCCTGGTGCAGAAACAAAGAATAGGATATCAGTGTTAGCATGGTGCAGAAACAAAGTGTAGTAAATATCAGTGTTAGCATAGTGCAGAAACAAAGTGTACAGAATATCAGTGTTAGTATGGTGCAGAAACAAAGTGTAGAGAATATCAATGTTAGCATGGTGCAAAAACAATGTGTAGAAAATATCAATGATACCATTGTGTAGAAACTAAGAATAGAATATCAGTGCTAGTATGGTGCAGAAACAAAGTGTAGAGAACATCAGAATTAACATGGTGCAGAAACAAAGTCTAGAGAATATCAGTGTTAGCCTGGTGCAGAAATAAAAAATAGAATATAAGTGTTAGAGTGGTGCAGACACAAAGTGTAGAGAATATCAGTGTTAGCATAGTGCAGACACAAAGTGTAAACAATATCAGTGTTAGTATGGTACAGAAAAAAGTGTAGAGAATATCAGTATTAGCATTCGGTAGAAACGAAGTGTAAAGAATATAAAGGTTAGCATGGTGCAGAAACAAATTGAAGAGAATATCAATGTTCGCATGGTGCAAAAAAATATGTGTAGAAAATATCAATGTTAGCATTGTGCAGAAACTAAGAATAGAATATCAGTGCTAGTATGGTGCAGAAACAAAGTGTAGAGAATATCACTGTTAGCATTGGGTAGAAACGAAGTGTAGAGAGTATCAGTGTTAGCATTGGGTAGAAACGAAGTGTAGAGAGTATCAGTGTTAGCATGCTGCAGAAACAATGTGTAGAGAATATGAGTGTTAGTATTCTGCAGAAACATAGTGTAGAGAATATCAGTGTTAACATGGAGCAGAAACAAAGTGTAGAGAATATCACTGTTTGTATAAGGCAGAAAGAAAGTTTAGAGAATATCAATGTTAGCATGGAGCAGAAACAAAGAATAGAATATCAGTAGCATGGTGCAGAAACAAAGTGTAGAAAATATCAGTTTCAGAATAGTGCAGAAACAAAGTGTACAGAATATCAGTGTTAGTATGGTGCAGAAACAAAGTGTAGTAAATATCAGTGTTAGCATACTGCAGAAACAAAGTGTACAGAATATCAGTGTTAGTATGGTGCAGAAACAAAGTGTAGAGAATATCAATTTTAGCATGGTGCAAAAACAAAGTCTAGAGAATATCAGTGTTAACCTGGTTCAGAAACACAGTGTAGAGAATATCAATGTTCGCATGGTGCAGAAACAAGGTGTAGAGAATATAAGTGTTAGCATTGGGTAGAAACGAAGTGTAGAGAATATCAATGTAAGCAAGGAGCAGAAACAAAATGAAGAGAATATAAAAGTTAGCATGGTGCAGAAACAAAGAATAGAATATCAGTAGCATCGTGCAGAAACAAAGTGTGGAAAATATCAGTTTTTGTATTGTTTACAAACAATGTGTAGAGAATATCAGTGTTAGTATGGAACAGAAACAAAGTATAGAGAATATAGGTGTCAGCATGGTGCAGAGACAAAATATTTAGAATATCAGAGTTTGAATGGAACAGAAACAAAGTGTAAGGAAAATCAGTCTTTGTATGGAACAAAAAAGTGTATAGAATATCAGTGTTTGCATGGTAAAGAAACAAAGTGTTAAGAATATCGGTGTTAGCATGAAACAGAAACAAAGTATAGGGAACTACAGTATTAGAATAGAACAGAAACAAACTATTGAGAAAATCATTGTTAGAATGAAACAGAAAAAAGTATAGACATTCTCAGTGTGAGCATGGCTCAGTAACAATATCTAGAAGATATCAGTGTTACCATGGTGCAGAAACAAAGTGCAGCGAATATCAAAGTTACAATAGAGTAAAAACTAACTATAGAGAATACCAGTTTTAACACGTAAAAAAGTATAGGGAATATCAGTGTTAGAATGGAAGAGAAACAAACTATAGAGAATATCAGTGTTAGCATGGTGCAGAAACAAAGTTTAGAAAATATCAGTGGAAGCAAAGATCAGAAACAAAGTGTAGAGAATATCACTGTTAGTATGAGGCCGAAACAAAGTGTATAGAATATGAATGTTAGCCTGGTGCAGAAACAAAGAATAGAATATAAGTGCTAGTATGGAGCAGAAACAAAGTGTAGAGAACATCAGAGTTAAACTGGTGCAGAAACAATGTCTAGAGAATATCAGTGTTAGCCTGGTGCAGAAACAAAGTGTAGAAAATATCAATGTTCGCATGGTGCAGAAACAAAAAATAGAATATAAGTGTTAGAGTGGTGCAGACACAAAGTGTAGAGAATATCAGTGTTAGCATAGTGCAGAAACAAAGTGTAGACAATATCAGTGTTAGTATGGAACAGAAACAAAGTGTAGAGAATATAGGTGTCAGCGTGGTGCAGAGACAAAATATTTAGAATATCAGAGTTTGAATGGAACAGACACAAAGTGTAAAGAAAATCAGTCTTTATATGGAACAGAAAAAGTGTACAGAATATCAGTGTTTGAATGGTACAGAAACAAAGTGTAGAGAATATCAGTGTTAGCATGAAACAGAAAAAAGTATAGGCATTCTCAGTGTTAGCATAAAAGAGAAACAACGTATAGACAATATCAGTGTAAGTGTGGTGCACAAACAAAGTGTACAGAATATCAGTGTTTGCGTTGAGCGGAAACAAAGTTTATTAAATATCAGTGTTAGCAAAAACCAGAAACAAAGTGTAGAGAATATGAATGTTAGCAAATTTAGAAAGAAAGTGTAAAGGATATCATTGTTAGCATGGTGCAGAAACAAATTGTAGAGAATATCAATGTTAGCATGGTGCAAAAACAATGTGTAGAAAATATCAATGTTAGCATTGTGCAGAAACTAAGAATAGTATATCAGTGCTAGTATGGTGCAGAAACAAGGTGTAGAAAACATCAGAGTTAACATGGTGCAGAAACAAAGTCTAGAGAATATCAGTGTTAGCCTGGTGCACAAACAAAGTGTAGAGAATATCAGTGTTAGCATGGTGCAGAAACAAAGTGTAGCGAATATCAAAGTTAGAATGGAGCAAAAACAAAGTATAGAGAATACCAGTTTTAGCACGTAAAAAAGTATAGGGAATATCAGTGTTAGAATGGTAGAGAAACAAAGTGTAGAGAATATCAGTGTTAGTTTGGTGCAGAAACAAAGTGTAGAGAATATCAGCGTTAGCATGGTTCAGAAACAAAGTTTAGAAAATATCAGTGGTAGCAAGGATCAGAAACAAAATGTAGTAAATATCAGTATTAGCATGGTACAAAAATAAAGTGTAGACAATATCAGTGTTAGAATGGTGCATAAACAAAGTTTAGGGAATATCAATGTTAGCATGGAGATGAAACAATGTGTAGAAAATATCAATGTTAGCATTGTGCAGAAACTAAGAATAGAATATCAGTGCTAGTATAGTGCAAAAACAAAGTGTAGAGAATATCAGAGTTAACATGTGCAGAAACAAAGTCTAGAGAATATCAGTGTTACCCTGGTGCAGAAACAAAGTGTAGAGAATATTAATGTTCGCATGGTGCAGAAACAAAAAATAGAATATAAGTGTTAGAATGGAGCAGACACAAAGTGTAGAGAATATCAGTGTTATCATTGGGTAGAAACGAAGAGTAGAGAGTATCAGTGTTAGCATGCTGCAGAAACAATGTGTAGAGAATATGAGTGTTAGTATTGTGCAGAAAGAAAGTATAGAGAATATCAGTGTTAGCAAGAAGCAGAAACAAAGTGTAGAGAATATCACTGTTCGCATGGGGCAGAAACAAAGTTTAGAGAATATCAATGTTAGCATGAAGCAGAAACAAAGTGTAGAGAATATAAATGTTAGCATGGTGCAGAAATAAAGAATAGAATATCAGTAGCATGGTGCAGAAACAAAGTGTAGTAAATATCAGTGTTAGCATGGTGCAGAAACAACGTGTAGAAAATATCAGTGTTAGCATAGTTCAGATAAAAAGTGTACAGAATATCAGTGTTAGTATGGTGCAGAAACAAAGTGTAGAGAATATCAATGTTACCATTGTGCAGAAACTAAGAATAGAATATCAGTGCTAGTATGGTGCAGAAACAAAGTGTAGAGAACATCAGAGTTAACATGGTGCAGAAACAAAGTCTAGAGAATATCAGTGTTAGCCTGGTGCGGAAACAAAGTGTAGAGAATATCAATGTTCGCATGGTGCAGAAACAAAAAATAGAATATAAGTTTTAGAATGGTGCAGACACAAAGTGTAGAGAATATCAGTGTTAGCATAGTGCAGAAACAAAGTGTAGAGAATATCAGTGTTAGCATTGGGTAGAAACGAAGTGTAGAGAGTATCAGTGTTAGCATGCTGCAGATACAATGTGTAGAGAATATGAGTGTTAGTATTGTGCAGAAACAAAGTGTAGCGAATATACAAGTTAGAATGGAGCAAAAACAAAATATAGAGAATACCAGTTTTAGCACGTAAAAAAGTATAGGGAATATCAGTGGTAGCAAGGATCAGAAACAAAATCTAGTAAATATCAGTATTAGCATGGTACAGAAATGAAGTGTAAAGAATATCAGTGTTAGCATGGTGCAGAAACAAAGTTTAGAGAATATCAATGTTAGCATGGAGTAGAAACAAAGTGTATAGAATATCAATGTTAGCCTGGTGCAGAAACAAAGAATAGAATATCAGTGTTAGCATGGTGCAGAAACAACGTGTAGAAAATATCAGTGTTAGCATAGTGCAGAAAAAAAGTGTACAGAATATCAGTGTTAGTATTGTGCAGAAACAAAGTGTAGAGAATATCAATGTTACCATTGTGCAGAAACTAAGAATAGAATATCAGTGCTAGTATGGTGCAGAAACAAAGTGTAGAGAACATCAGAGTTAACATGGTGCAGAAACAAAGTCTAGAGAATATCAGTGTTCGCCTGGTGCAGAAACAAAGTGTAGAGAATATCAGTGTTAGCATTGGGTAGAAACGAAGTGTAGAAAGTATCAGTGCTAGCATGCTGCAGATACAATGTGTAGAGAATATGAGTGTTAGTATTGTGCAGAAACAAAGTGTAGAGAATATCAGCGTTAGCATGGAGGAGAAACAAAGTGTAGAGAATATAAATGTTAGCATGATGCAGAAACAAGATTTAGAGAATATCAATGTTTGCATGGAGGAGAAACAAAGTGTAGAGAATATAAATGTTAGCATGATGCAGAAATAAAGAATAGAATATCAGTAGCATGGTGCAGAAACAAAGTGTAGAAAATATCAGTTTTAGTATTGCTTACAAATAATGTGTAGAGAATATCAGTGTTAGCATGAAACAGAAACAAAGTATAGGTAACATCAGTATTAGAATAGAACAAAAACAAAGTATTGAGAAAATCAGTATTAGAAAGAAACAGAAAAAGTATAGACATTCTCACTGTGAGCATAAAAGAGAAACAACATATAGACAATATCAGTGTTATCATGGTGCACGAACACAGTGTAGAGAATATCAGTGTTAGCATGGCTCAGAAACAATATGTAGAAGATATCAGTTTGAACATGATTCACAAACAATGTGTAGCGAATGTCAGTGTTAGCATGGAGCAGAAACAAAGTGCAGAGAATATCAGTGTTAGAATGGAACAGAAACAAAGTATATAGAATACCATTTTTAGCATGGAACAGAAACAAAGTATTGAGAATATCAGTGTTAGAATGGAACAGAAATAAAGTATACACAATATCAGTGTTAGCATGGTGCAAAAAAAAGTTTAGAGAATATCAATTTTATAATCGTACAGAAACAGAGTGTAAAGAATATCAGTGTTAGCATGGTGCAGTAACAAAGATAAGAGAATATCAGTGTTAGTGTGGTGCAGATACAAAGTGTAGATAATATCAATGTTAGTATTAACAGAGACAAAGTGTATAGAATATCAGTGTTAGTGTGGTGCAGATACAAAGTGTAGATAATATCAATGTTAGTATTAACAGAGACAAAGTGTATAGAATGTCAGTGTTAGTATAAAACAGAAACAAAGTATAGAGAATATCAGTGTTAGAAGTGTGCAGAAACAAAGTGTAGAGAATATCAATGTTTCAATGGTGCCGAAAATAAGTGTAAAGAATATCAGTGTTAGCATGGTGCAAAAACAAGGTGTAGAGAATATGTGTGTTAGCATGGAGGAGAAACAAAGAGTAGAGAATATCATTCTACGCATGTTGCAGAAACAAAGTGTAGAGAATATTAGTGTCAGCATGGTGCAGAGGCAACATATTTAGAGTATCAGTGTTAGAATGGAACAAAAACAAAGTGTAAATAATATCAATCTTAGTAAGAACAGAGTCAAAGTTTAAAGAATATCAGTGTTAGCAGGAACCAGAAACAAAGTGTAGAGAATATCATTGTTAGCATGGTGCAGAAACAATGTGTGGAGAATATCAGTGATATCGTAATCACAAACGAAATGAAGACAATATCAGTATTAGCATGGTGCAAGAACAAAGTGTAGTAAGTATCAATGTTGAAGTGGTACAGAAACAATGTGTAGAAAATGTCAATGTCAGTAAGAACAGAGACAAAATATAAAGAATATCAGTGTTAGTAGGAACCAGAAACAAAGTGTAGAGAATACCAATGTTAGTATGAAACAGAAACAAAGTGTAGAAAAAATCAGTGTTAGAAAAGTGCACAAACAAAAACGTAATGAATATCAATGTTTGCATTGTGCAGAAAAAAAGTGTAAAGAATATCCATGGTAGCAAGTTGCAGAAACAAAGTGTAAAGAATATGAGTGTTAGCATGGAGCAGAAACAAAGTGTAGAGAATATCAGTGTTAGCGTTGGTTAGAAACAAAAAATAGAATATCAGTGTCAGAATAGTGCATACAGAAAATGTAGAGAATGTCAGTGTTAGCATGAGGCAGAAACAAAGTGTAGAGAATATCAGTTTCAGCATGGAGCAAAAGTAAAGTACAGAAAATATCATTGTTAGCATGATGTAGAAACGAAGTGTATAGAATATCAGTGTTAGTTTGTAACAGAAAAAAAGTATAGAGAATATTAGTGTCAGCATGGTGCAGAGGCAAAATATTTAGAGTATCACTGTTAGAATGGAACAGAAAGAAACAGTAGAGAATATCAGTGTTAGCATATAATAGAAAAAAGTGTAAACAATATCAGTGTTAGCATGGAACAGAAACAAAGTATAAGAAACATCAGTGTTAGCATAAAACAGAAATAAAGTATGAACAATATCAGTGTCAGAATGGAACAGAAACAAAGTGGAGAGAGTGTCAGGGTTAGGATGGAGCAGATACAAAAATAGAATGTCAGTGTTAGAATGGTGCAAAAACAAAGTGTAAAAATCATCAGTGTTAGCATTTTGCAGAAACAAAATGTGGAGAATATCAGTGATAGCATGGTGAAGAAACAAAGTGTAGATAATATTAATCTTAGTAAAAACAAAGTCAAAGTGTAAAGAATATCAGTGTTAGCAGGAACCAGAAACAAAGTGTTACTATCAGTGTTAGTGTGGAACAGAAATAGAGTGTAGAAAAAAATCAGTGTTAGAAAGGTGCAGAAACAAAAACGTCGGGAATATAAATGTTTGCATGGTGCAGAAACAAAGTGTAGAGAATATCAGTGTCAGCATGGACAAGAAGCTAAGTGCAGAAAATTACACTGTTAGCATGGTGCAGAAAAAAATGTAGTGAAAATCATTGTTTGCATGGAGCAAAATCAAAGTGTAGAGAATAAAAATGTTAGCATGGTGCAGAAACAAACAAGAGAATATAAGTGTTAGCATGGTGCAGACACAAAGTGTAGAGAATATCAGTGTTAGTATAGTGCAGAAACAAAGTGTAGAGAATATCAGTGCCAGCATGGAAAAGAAGCTAAGTGCAGAAAATTACAGTGTTAGCATGGTGCAGAAAAAATGTAGAGAATATCAGTGTCAGCATGGTGCAAAATCAAAGTGTAGAGAATACAAATGTTAGCTTGGTGCAGAAACAAACAAGGGAATATAAGTGTTAGCATGGTGCAGAAACAATTTCTAGAGAATATCAGTGTCAGCATGGAGGAGAAGTAAAATACAGAAAATATCATTGTTAGCATGGTGCAGAAACACAGTGTATAGAATATCAGAGTTAGCACGGTGCATAATCAAAGTGTAGAGAATATAAATCTTATCATGGTGCAGAAACAAAGAACAGAATATCAGTGTTAGCATTATGCAGAAAGAAAGTGTTGAGAATATCATTGTTAGCATGGTGCTGATACAAAGTGTAGAGAATATCAGTGTTAGTATATAAGAGAAAAAAGTGTAAACAATATCAGTGTTAGCATGGTAAAGAAATAAAGTGTAGATGATATCAGTCTTAGCATGGTGCAGAAACAAAATTTAGAGAATATCAATGTTAGAATGGAGCAGAAACAAAGTGTAGAGAATATGAATGTTAACAGGGTGCAGAAACAAAGAATAGAATATCAGTTTTAGCATGGTGCAGAAACAAAGTGTAGAAAACATCAGTTTTAGTATTCTTTACAAACAAAGTGTAGAGAATATCAGTGTTAATATGGAACAGTAACAAAATATAGAGAATATAAGTGTCAACATGGAGCAGAGGCAAAAAATTTAGAATATGAGAGTCAGAATGGAACAGAAACAAAGTGTAAAGAAAATCAGTGTTTCTATGGAACAGAAAAAAGTGTAGAGAATATCAGTGTTTGCATGGTACAGAAACAAAGTGTAAAGAATATCAGTGTTAGCATGAAACAGAAACAAAGTATAGGGAACATTACTATTAGAATAGAACAGAAACAAAGTATTGAGATAATCAGTGTTAGAATGGAACAGAAAAAGTATAGACATTCTCAGTGATAGCATAAAAGAGAAACAAGGTATAGACAATATCAGTGTAAGTGTGGTGCACAAACAAAGTGTACAGAATATCAATGTTCGCATGGTGCAGAAACAAAAAATAGATTATAAGTGTTAGAATTGTGCAAACACAAAGTGTAGAGAATATCAGTGTTAGCATACTGCAGAAACAAAGTGTAGAGAATATCAGTGTTAGTATGGTGTAGAAACAAAGTGATGAGAATGTCAGTGTTAGCATTGGGTAGAAACGAAGTGTAGAGAATATCAGTGTTAGCCTGGCGCAGAAACTAAGTGTAGAGAATATCAGTGTTAACTACGGTAGAAACACAATGTAGAGAGTATCAATGTTAGCATGGAGCAGAAACAAGGAACAGAATATCAGTGTTACCATGATGCAGAAAGAAAGTGTAGAGAACATCATTATTAGCATGGTGCTGATGCAATGTGTAGAGAATATCAGTGTTAGTTTGGAACAGAAACAAAATGTAAAGAATATCAGTGTTAGTATATAACAGAAAAAAGTTTAAAAAATATCAGTGTTAGCATGTTACAGAAACAAAGTATAAGGAACATAAGTGTTAGCGTAAAACAGAAATAAAGTATAAACAATATCAGTGTCAGAATGGAACAGAAACAAAGTGTAGAGAATGTCAGGGTTAGCATGGTGCAGAAACAAAAATAGAATGTCAGTGTTAGAATGGTGCAGAAACAAAGTGTAGAGAACATCAGTGTTAGCATTTTCCAGAAACAAAGTGTGGAGAATATCAGTGATAGCATGATGCAGAAACAAAGTGTAGATAATATCAATTTTAGTAAGAACATAGTCAAAGTTTAAAGAATATCAGTGTTAGCAGGAACCAGAAACAAAGTGTAGAAAATATCATTGTTAGCATAGTTTCGAAACAAAGTGTAGAGAATATCAATGTTAGCGTGGTGCAGAAATAAAGTGTAGAGAATATCAGAGTTAGCATGGTGCAGATACAAAGTGTAGAGAATATAGTTGTCAGCATGGTGCAGATACAAAGTGTAGAGAATGTAAATGTTAGCATGGTGCAGAAACAAAGAACAAAATACCAGTGTTTGCATGATGCAGAAAGAAAGTGTAGAGAATATCATTGTTAGCATGGTGCAGATACAAAGTTTAGAGAATATCAGTGTTAGTTTGAACAGAAACAAAGTATAGATAAAATTAGTGTCAGCATGGTGCAGAGGTAAAATATTTAGAGTATCAGTGTTAGAATGGAACAGAAAGAAAGAGTAGAGAATATCAGTGTTAGTATATAACAGAAAAAAGTGTAAACAATATCAGTGTTAGCATGGAACCAGAAACAAAGTGCAGCGAATATCAGGGTTAGCATGGTGCAGAAACAAAAATGGAAAATCAGTCTTAGCATGGTGCAGAAACAATGTGTGGAAAATGTCAATGTCAGTAAGAACAGAGACAAAATATAAAGAATATCAGTGTTAGCAGGAACCAGAAACAAAGTGTAGAGAATACAGTGATAGCATGATACAGAAACAAAGTGTAGATGGTATCAATGTTAGTAAGAACAGACACAAAGTCTAAATAATATCAGTGCTAGCAGGAACCACAAACAAAGTGCAGCGAATATCAGTGTTAGTATGGAACAGAAACAAAGTGTAGAGAAAATTAGTGTTAGAAAATTGCAGAAACAAAAATGTAGAGATTATCAATGTTTGCATGGTGCAGAAACAAAATGTAAAGAATATCAGTGTTAATATCTGTCAGAAACAAAGTGTAGAGAATATTAGTGTCAGCATAGAGAAGAATCTAAGTGCAGAACATTACAGTGTTACCATGGTGCAAAATCAAAGTGTAGAAAATACAAATGTTAGCATTGTGCAGAAATAAACAAAAGAATATAAGTGTTAGCATTGTGCAGACACAAAGTGTATAGAATATCAGTGTTAGCATGGTGCAGAAAAAATGTGTACAGAATATGAGTGTTAGCATGGAGCAGTAACAAAGTGTAGAGAATATCAGTTTTAGCATGGTGCAGTAACAATGTGTAGAGAATATAAGTGTTAGTATGGTGCTGAAACAAAGTGTAGACAATATCAGTGTTAGCATTGGGTAGAAACAAAGTGTAGAGACTATCACTGTTAGCATGGAGCAGAAACAAAGTGTAGAGAATATCATTGTTCGCATGCTGCAGACACAAAATGTAGAGAGTGTCAGTGTTAGCCTGGTGCAGAAACAATGTGTAGATAATATGACTGTTAGCATGGAGCAGAAACAACGTAAAGAATATCAATGTTCGCATGGTGCACAAACAAAGTGTAAAGAAAATCAGTGTTAGCATTGTTTAGAAACAAAGTGTAGATAATATCAATGTGAGTAAGAACAGAGACAAAAAATATAGATAATATCAGTGTTAGCAAAAACCAGAAACAAAGTGTAGAGAATATCAGTATTAGCATGCTGCAGACACAAAATGTAGAGAATATAAGTGTTAGCATTGGGTAGAAAATAAGCGTAGAGAGTATCAGTTTTAGCGTGGTGCAGTAACAATGTGTAGAGAATATAAGTGTTAGCATGGTGCAGAAACAAAGAACAGAATATCAGTGTTAGCATGATGCAGAAAGAAAGTGTAGAGAATATCATTGTTAGCATGGTGCTGATACAAAGTGCAGAGAATATCACTGTTAGTTTGGAACAGAAACAAAGTATAGAGAATATAAGTGTCAGCATGGTGCAGAAGCAAAATATTTTGAATATCAGTGATAGAATGAAACAGAAACAAAGTAGAGGAACATCAGTGTTAGTATAAAACATAAATTAAGTATAGACAATATAAGTGTCAGAATGGAAAAAAAACAAAGTGTAGAGAATGTCAGGGTTAGCATGATGCAGAAACAAAAATAGAATGTCAGTGTTAGCATGGTGAAAAAACAAAGTGTAGAGAACTTCATTGTTAGCATGGTGCAGAAACAAAGTGCAGAGAATATCAGTGTTAGTGTGATGCAGAAACAAAGTGCAGAGAATATCAGTGTTAGAATGGAACAGAAACAAAGTATAGAGAATACCATTTTTAGCATGGAACAGAAACAAAGTGCAGAGAATATCAGTGTTAGAATGGAACAGAAACAAAGTATAGAGAATACCATTTTTAGCATGGAACAGAAACAAAGTATTGAGAATATCAGTGTTAGAATGGAATAGAAATAAAGTATACACAATATCAGTGTTAGCATGGTGCAAAAAAAAGGTTTAGAGAATAACAATTTTATAATCGTACAGAAACAAAGTGTAAAGAATATCAGTGTTAGCATGGTGCAGTAACAAAGATAAGAGAATATCAGTGTTAGTGTGGTGCAGAAACAAAGAGTAGAGAATATCAATGTTTCAATGGTGCCGAAAATAAGTGTAAAGAATATCAGTGTTAGCATGGTGCAAAAACAAGGTGTAGAGAATATGTGTGTTATTTTAGTTTCGAAACAAAATGTAGAGAATATCAATGTTAGCGTGGTGCAGAAATAAAGTGTAGAGAATATCAGAGTAAGCATGGTGAAGATACAAAGTGTAGAGAATATAATTGTTAGCATTTTGCATAAACAAAGTGTGGAGAATATCAGTGATAGTATGATACAGAAACAAAGTGTAGATAGTATCAATGATAGTAAGAACAGAGAAAAAGTGTAAATAATATCAGTGTTAGCAGGAACCAGAAACAAAGTGCAGCGAATATCAGTGTTAGTATGGAACAGAAACAAAGTGTAGAGAGAATTAGTGTTAGAAAAGTGCAGAAACAAAAATGTACATATTATCAATGTTCGCATGGTGCAGAAACAAAATGTAAAGAATATCAGTGTTAATATCTTGCAGAAACAAAGTGTAGAGAATATTAGTGTCAGCATAGAGAAGAATCTAAGTGCAGAACATTACAGTGTTACCATGGTGCAAAATCAAAGTGTAAAAAATACAAATGTTAGCATTGTGCAGAAATAAACAAAAGAATATAAGTTTTAGCATGGTGCAGAAAAAATGTGTACAGAATATTAGTGTTAGCATGGAGCAGTAACAAAGTGTAGAGAATATCAATGTTGGCATTGGGTAGAAACAAAGTGTAGAGAATATCAGTGTTAGTATGGTGCGGAAACAAAGTGTAGACAATATCAGTGTTAGCATGGTGAAGAAACAAAGTGTAGATAATATTAATGTGAGTAAAAACAGAGACAAAAATACAAATAATATCAGTGTTAGCAAGAACTAGAAACAAAGTGTAGAGAATATCAGTATTAGCATGCTGCAGACACAAAATGTAGAGAATATCAGTGTTAGCATGGTTTAGAATCAAAGTGTAGATAATATTAATTTTAGCATAGTGCAGAATCAAATTGTTGAGAATATCAGTGTTAGAATGGTGGAGAAACAAAGTGTAGAGAATATCAGTGTTAGCATTGGGTAGAAAATAAGCGTAGAGAGTATCAGTTTTAGCATGGTGCAGTAACAATGTGTAGAGGATATAAGTGTTAGCATGGTGCAGAAATAAAGAACAGAATACCAGTGTTTGCATGATGCAGAAAGAAAGTGTAGAGAATATCATTGTTAGCATGGTGCAGATGCAAAGTGTAGAGAATATCAGTGTTAGCATGGAACAGAAACAAAGTATAAGGAACATCAGTGTTAGCATAAAACAGAAATACAGTATAGACAATATAAGTGTCAGAATGAAGCAGAAACAAAGTGTAGAAAACATCAGTGTTAGCATAGTGCAGAAACAAAGTGTGGAGAATATCAGTGACAGCATAGTGCAAAAACCAAGTGTAGGTAATATCAATGTTAGTAAGAACAGAGACAAAGTGTAAAGAATATCAGTGTTAGCAGGAACCAGAAACAAAGTGTAGAGAATATCAGTTTGAGCATAAAGAAGAAGCTAAGTGCAGAAAATTACAGTGTTAGCATGGTGCAGAAAAAATGTAGACAATTTCAGTGTTAGCATGGTGCAAAATCAAAGTGTGGAGAATACAAATGTTAGCATGGTGCAAAAACAAACAAGAGAATATAAGTGTTAGCATGGTGCAGACACAAAATGCAGACAATATCAGTGTTTTAATTGACCAGAAACAAAGTTTGGAGTATATCACTCTTAGAATGGAACAGAAACAAATTATAGACAATATCAGTGTTAGCATGGTGCTAGAACAATGTGTAGAGAATATCAATGTTAGCATGGTGCAGAAACAAAATGTAGAGAATATCAGTGTTAGCATGGTGCAGAAACAAAGTGTATAGAACATAAATGTTAGCATGGTGCAGAAACTAAGTGAAGAGAAAATAAGTATCAGCATAGAGCAGAAGAAAAGTACAAAAAATATCAGTTTTAGCATGGTGCAGAAACAAAGTGTAGAAAATGTCGTTGTTAGCATGGTGGATAAATAAAGTTTAGAGAATATCAGTGTTAGCATGGTGCAGAAACAAAGTGTAGAAAATATCAATGTTAGCATGGTATAGAAACAAAATGTAGAGAATATCAGTGTTAGCATGGTGCAGAAACAAAGTGTAAAAAACATCAGTGTTAGCATGGTGCAGAAACAAAGTGTGGAGAATATCAGTGATAGCATAGTGCAAAAACAAAGTGTAGATAATATCAATGTTAGTAATAACACAGACAAAGTGTAAAAAATATCCATGTTAGCAGGAACCAGAAACAAAGTGAAGAGAATATCAATGTTAAAATGGAACAGAAAAAAAGTGTAGAGAATATCAGTGTCAGCATAGAGAAGAAGCTAAATGCAGAAAATTACAGTGTTAGCATGGTGCAGAAAAAATGTAGAGAATATCAGTGTTAGCATGGTGCAAGATCAAAGTGTGGAGAATACAAATGTTAGCATGGTGCAAAAACAAGCAAGAGAACATGAGTGTTAGCATCGTGCAGTCACAAAGTGTAGACAATATCAGTGTTCTAATGGACCAGAAACAAAGTTTGGAGTATATCAGTGTTAGAATGGAACAGAAACAAAGTGTAGAGAATATCAATGTTAGCATGGTGCAGAAAGAAAGTGTAGAGAATATAAGTATCAGCATGGAGCAGAAGAAAAGTACAGAAAATATCAGTTTTAGCATGGTGCAGAAACAAAGTGTAGAAAAGTCGTTGTTAGCATGGTGGAGAAATAAAGTGTAGAGAATATCAGTTTTAACATGGTGCAGAAACAAAGTGAAGAGAATATCAGTGTTAGAATAGAACAGAAAAAAGTGTATAGTATATCAGTGTAAGCATGGAGAAGAAGCTAAGTGCAGAAAATTACAGTGTTAGCATGGTGCAGAAAAAATGTAGAGAATATCAGTGTTAGAATGGTGCAAAATCAAACAAGAGAATATAAGTGTTAGCATGGTGCAGACACAAAGTGTAGACAATATCAGTGTTAGAATGGAACAGAAACAAAGTATGGACAATACCGGTGTTAGAATGGTCCTAGAACAAATTGTACAGAATATCAATATTGAAATGGTGCAGAAACAAAGTGTAGAAAATATCATTGTTAGCATGGTTTAGAAACAAAGTGTAGAAAATATCAGTGTTAGCATGGTGCACAAACAAAGTGTAGAGAATATGAGTGTTAGTATGATGCAGAAACAAAGGGTAGAGAATATCAGTGTTAGCATTGGGTAGAAAAAAAGTGTATAGAATATCAGTGTTAGTATGGTGCAGAATTAATGTGTAGAAAATATCAGTGTTAGCAGTAAGTAGAAACAAAGTGTAGAGACTATCAGTGTTAGAATGGAACAGAAACAAATAATAGACAATATCAGTAATAGCCTGGAGCAAGAACAACATGTAGAGAATATCAATGTTAAAATGGTGCAGGAACAAAGTGTAGATAATTTCAATGTTAGTAAGAACAGAGAAAAGTGTAGGGAATATAAATGTTAGCATGGTGCAGACACAAAGTGTAGAGAATATCAGTGTTAGTATGGTGCAGAAACAAAGTGTAGAGAATATCAGTGTTAGAATGGAATAGAAACAAAGTTTGGAGTATATCAGTGTTAGAATGGAACAGAAACAAAGTATGGAGAATACCAGTGGTAGAATGGAACAGAAACAAACTATAGACAATATCAGTGTTAGCATGGTGCTAGAACAAAGTGTAGATAATATCAATGTTAGTAAGAACAGAGACAAAGTGTAAAGAATATCAGTGTTAGCAGGATCCAGAAACAAAGTGAAGAGAATATCAGTGTTAGAATGGAACAGAAAAAAAGTGTAGAGAATATCAGTGTTAGCATGGAGAAGAATCTAAGTGCAGAAAATTACAGTGTTAGCATGGTGCAGAAAAAATGTAGAGAATATCAGTGTTAGAATGGTGCAAAATCAAACAAGAGAATATAAGTGTTAGCATGGTGCAGACACAAAGTGTAGACAATATCAGTGTTAGAATGGAATAGAAACAAAGTTTGGAGTATATCAGTGTTAGAATGGAACAGAAACAAAGTATGGAGAATACCAGTGGTAGAATGGAACAGAAACAAACTATAGACAATATCAGTGTTAGCATGGTGCTAGAACAAAGTGTAGATAATATCAATGTTAGTAAGAACAGAGACAAAGTGTAAAGAATATCAGTGTTAGCAGGATCCAGAAACAAAGTGAAGAGAATATCAGTGTTAGAATGGAACAGAAAAAAAGTGTAGAGAATATCAGTGTTAGCATGGAGAAGAATCTAAGTGCAGAAAATTACAGTGTTAGCATGGTGTAGAAAAAATGTAGAGAATATCAGTGTTAGCATGGTGCAAAATCAAACAAAAGAATATAAGTGTTAGCATAATGCAGACACAAAGTGTAGATAATATCAGTGTTTTAATGGACCAGAAACAAAGTTTGGAGTATATCAGTGTTAGAATGGGACAGAAACAAAGTATAGACAATATCAGTTTTAGCATGGTGCACAAACAAAGTGTAGAGAATATCAGTGTTAGGATGGTTTAGAAACAAATTGTAGATAATGTTAATTTTTGCATAGTGCAGAATCAAAGTGTAATGAATATCAATGTTAGAATGGTGCAGAAACAAAGTGTAGAGAATATGAGTGTTAGCATTGGGTAGAAACAAAGTGTAGAGACTATCAGTGTTAGAATGGAACAGAAACAAATAATAGACGATATCAGTGTTCGCATGGTGCAAGAACAACGTGTAGAAAATATCAATGTTAAAATAGAGCAGAAACAAAGTGTAGATAATTTCAATGTTATTAAGAACAGAGAAAAGTGTAGATAATATAAATGTTAGCATGGTGCAAAAACAAAGAAAACAGTATCAGTATTAGCATGGTGCAGAAACAAAGTGTAGAGAATATCAGTTTTAGCATGGTGCAGAAACAAAATGTAGAGAATATCAGTGTTAGCATGGTTTAGAATCAAAGTGTAGAGAATATCAGTGTTAGCATGGTGCAGAAACAAAGTGCAGAGAATATCAGTGTTAACATGGTGCTGAAACAAAGTGTAGAGAATATCAGTGTTAGCATGGTGCAGAAACAAATTGTAGAGAATATCAGTGTTAGCGTGGTGCAGAAATAAAGTGAAGAGAATATCAGATTTAGCATGGTGCAGAAACAAAGTGTAGAAAATATCAGTGTTAGCATGGTGCACAAACAAAGTGTAGAGAATATCAGTGTTAGCATTGGGTAGAAACAAAGTGTAGAGACTATCAGTGTTAGAATGGAACAGAAACAAAATGTAGAGAATATCAGTGTTAGCGTGGTGCAGAAATAAAGTGAAGAGAATATCAGTTTTAGCATGGTGCAGAAACAAAGTGTAGAAAATATCAGTGTAAGAATGGTGCAAAAACAAAGAAAAGAGTATCAGTGTTAGCATGGTGCAGAAACAAAGTGCATAGAATATCAGTGTTAGCATGGTGCAGAAATAAAGAAGAGAATATCAATGTTAGCATTGTGCAGAAACAAAGTGTAGAGAATATCAGTGTCTGCATGGTGCAGAAAAAAGTGTAGAGGATACTAATGTTAGCATGGTGCAGAAAAAAAAATAGAATATCAGTCTCATCATGGTGCAGAAACAAAGTATAAGGAACATCAGTGTTAGCATAAAACAGAAATAAAGTATAGACAATATCAGTGTCAAAATGGAACAGAAACAAAGTGTGGAGAATGTCAGTCTTAGAATGGAACAGAAACAAAGTGTGGAGAATGTCAGTCTTAGAATGGTGCAGAAACAAAGTGTGGAGAATGTCAGTCTTAGAATGGTGCAGAAACAAAGAAGAGAATATCAGTGTTAGCATGGTGCAAAAACAATGAAGAGAATATCAGTGTTAGCATGGTGCAGAAACAATGAAGAGAATATCAGTGTTAGCATGGAGTAGAAACAAAGTGTAGAGTATATCAGTGTTAGTATGGTACAGAAACAAAGTGTAGAGAATGTCAGTATTAGTATGGAGCAAAAACACAATAATTAGTGCTTGTAAACTGGAATCTTATAGATTCGGTTTATTATTGAATCAATTTAAACAGAATGATGTTCGGGTCGTGTGTACGTAATGGGTAACGTTTTGGATTTGAAACCAATCGTTCATGTTTCTCTACCGTCATTAAACAAAATTGTATTCCTTTCTTTCAGACCGTGGGTGCGCCAGATGAGTGGGAGGAGTTATACAGATCTTGGTATTTGTTTATTGTGGGGCGCGGGTTGTTCTCTAGCAGCATTCCTTCTGATTTATTAGTTCAAAATATAATTTAGCTTTAAGCGAATATCCGAAGCAAACAAACAGTAAGATATTTTAACAGAACAATGTTTGTTAAAATTTCTAATACAGTTTTATTTACGTGGGAGATATACATGCATGTTATGGTATAAGTGTGAATTTATATATTGGGTTTTTGGGGGGTTTTCACTCAAATCTCAGAAGCTTGGTCAGAATTTCTGATAAATTTTCCCCAAAGTTTACGACAATGAAACTTTACGAATAGCTTCCTATTTTCCTGTTTTATATTTATTGTAGGAAACGTGGGCTGTCCCGAAAACAATTTGATTGTTTAACTGATGGCACTGCTGCTCGAGGGCTGTTTGTTTTCTACCGTCCCTGAACTAAAAGGAGGCGGGTAGTCAATACCAACCACAGGTGAACTTTTAAGCTACTCTAGTTGAACAGTTGGACGAAACCGTCACTTACGGACGGCCCCAAACTGAAGAGAGCATTTTTCTCTTTTGGACGATAATTGGACGAAACCGCAGAGACTTCACGTCCACAGCCCGACATGCTGACCATTGTGATGTGTCCAGCCTTTGTAAATAGAGATGTCTTAATGTTTGTTGTTAAGAGCATGTGTTGCGCTCACTGCACTGGGATCAAACCCTAAACATTAGCTTAACTAGCTTGTCAAGTTAAGACTGAACCGTGAGGGTTTGTGTGTGTGTCTGTGAAAAGTCACTTCAAAGGCGGGTATTGAAAATTGTAAGAAAAGAAACTTGAAGAGGTCTTCAGTCCACAACTTGATGTCAGTCCAAGGAAATGAATCAGGATAAAAATTATAATTTGAAGAATTTCTTGTGAAAGTTTTTGCAACTAAAGCTAGATGAAATATGAACCAGACGCAACAAAATCTTTGATACAGTCAGACCAAAGTAGTGCTTTGAAATGTTTGAGACATATATGGGAAGATGTTCAATCTGATGTGCCCACTGCAAGAACAGAATCCTGAATTTCGAACTTACTGCTGAGCTGTCAAGGAGTTCTTGTGACGGACATTTGGGAAATGTAGATTCGTAATTTTTCCAACAAGTTAAAATGTGTTGACAGTCAATTGCAGTCCACCACAACAGTGTGAAGAAAAACGTATGAATACAAACTAACAGTGTGAACGAAAGTATGAATATACAAACTAGCAGTGTGAGGGAACGTATAAATACAAACTAACAGTGTGAAGAAAAACGTATAAATACAAACCAACAGTGTGAAGGAACGTATAAATATAAACTAACAGTGTGAAGGAACGTACAAATATAAACCAACAATGTGAAGGAATGTATAAATACAAACTAACAGTGTGAAGGAACGTACAAATACAAACTAACAGTGTGAAGGAACGTATAAATACAAACTAACAGTGTGAAGGAACGAATAAATATAAACTAACAGTGTGAAGGAACGTATAAATACAAACCAACAATGTGAAGGAACGTATAAATACAAACTAACAGTGTGAAGGAACGTACAAATACAAACTAACAGTAAGAAGAAACGTATAAATACAAAGTAACAGTAAGAAGGAACGTATAAATATAAAATAACAGTGTAAAGAAACGTATAAATACAAACAAACAGTGTGAAGGAACGTATGAATATAAAAACAAATACTGTGAGGGAAAATATAAATATACAAACTTACATAACGTGTCTTTGTGGTAGATCTCTGGTGACTTCGGTTCGAAGCCGTACGTACCATGCCACAAAACATTCTCCGCACTTTAACCTGTGGGTACGTTGTAAGAATGGTAGTTAGTTCTTTACCATGGATGGTAGTTGTGGTAGGACGCTGTAGACTGGCTGCATTATCAACAGGTGATTTATTTATTTATTTAAAACAAAATTGAAAATATAACTATTTAATTCATACTCGTTATGAACGAGTGAAGTAACGTTTATTTTCCAAGCATCAAGATTTTGGAATAAAAATAGTTTCATCGTATATAACTTTATATAGACTTGTTATTTTGGAAATAATAGTTTTATTTCCATTTGAACTCATATGTAGTTATATTTAGTTTATTTTCCATTTGAACTCATATGTAGTTATATTTAGTTTATTTTCCATTTGAACTCATATGTAGTTATATTTAGTTTATTTTCCATTTGAACTCATATGTAGTTATATTTAGTATATTTCCGTTTGAACTCATATGTAGTTATATTTAGTTTATTTTCCATTTGAACTCATATGTAGTTATATTTAGTTTATTTTCCATTTGAACTCATATGTAGTTATATTTAGTTTATTTTCCATTTGAACTCATATGTAGTTATATTTAGTTTATTTTCCATTTGAACTCATATGTAGTTATATTTAGTTTATTTTTCATTTGAACTCATGTGTAGTTATATTTAGTTTATTTTCCGTTTGAACTCATATGTAGTTATATTTAGTTTATTTTCCATTTGAACTCATATGTAGTTATATTTAGTATATTTTCCATTTGAACTCATATGTAGTTATATTTAGTATATTTTCCGTTTGAACTCATATGTAGTTATATTTAGTTTATTTTCCGTTTGAACTCATATGTAGTTATATTTAGTATATTTCTGTTTGAACTCATATGTAGTTATATTTAGTTTATTTTCCGTTTGAACTCATATGTAGTTATATTTAGTTTATTTTATATTTAGTTGCAAAACGTTTACTCAACGATACATGGTTTACAAAACACACAGTTTTGTCCCACATTAATTTTTTTCTTTAATATAAAATTTACGAACATTGCACAGACATGAGAACCTGAAACACAAGACTCGTACTTAGAAAGATATTGGTTCAACTTTTATTAAGCATCCTGGACTTGTCATATGTATTGGTAAAAGTCACCTTTCACATCCTGGACTTGTCATATGTATTGGTACAAGTCATCTTCTTTATTCTGGACTTTTCACATACATTAGTTCAAGTCACTTTCTTTGGTTGGAGATAATCTCAGAGAAACCATGTTTTGTGTTTGTTCCTGTGTTGTGATAACACAGAACATTCTTAAGGACATCATCGATTACAACACTTTACGTCAGCTAACTAATGAGTTGTGACTGTTTATAACTCAATCCTACAAGGTAATTATAAAAATAACTGAACATAAAAAACTCGACAACCATCGATTTTTATTTAAATACATGTATTATTTAGTCACGTTATGTAATTTTTTTATTTCCTCGACTAACGTTTTCTTAGCAAGTTTGAGAAACTTGAATTTGGTCACCGTCCTTTTATCTTGTTTCCTTTATTTAAATAATCTAACGTGAGAGTTCAGCCAGGATCACCGTACCTTACGCAGCCGAAATGGACACTTATAGTGTTTTACGCTGAATGAAAACAACGACACAAA
>NC_134829.1:54407104-54468383 GCF_004210375.1 Tachypleus tridentatus | reverse complement strand
TAAAGTAACTTTTTTTAAGAATAACAATATGGCGGTAAGTTTGATAAAATCACATAAAAGATGTAACAACATATTTTATGATAAGGCGCCCTCCCTCGTTATTTTTCTCTACCAGATTTTTGTTTTCTGAAATTATTTCATATTCTTTCAATTTTTTTTTTTTCTGTTCCCGAGCAGGTGATTTTAAGGTAATGGGCGTCATCTTTTTTTTTTCATACTTTGGTCAGAAACTTTTGTGCAAACCGTAAATGTTTAGTACGATGTTTAATGAAAGCATTTGAAACCTCTGCTACAAAACTAAATCTTAATTTGTACACAAGTTATATATGTCATAATCCTGTCTTGTTTGCTGTTTTTTTTCAGACATAATCCGTGGTAACTAATTTTAAATATTTTGTACACGATCTAACTTTTACAACTTGGGATAACACGCCCTGTGCTTGTATAGTTCACAATGTAACGATGACGTACACATTAATGATACAAACCGAAAAAACCAAAATCACAAAACTTGTCAAAAATCTAGAATAATGTCATTCAATGTCCACTGCGGTTCGTGAATAATTTTATAAATAAATAAATAAAATAAGAAAGCTCAATAGTGCATCAAGTAATTTGTGGTAGTTTTCTGAGAGAAATCTGTTTCACGAATAAGCGTCTATACGTTTGTTACTGCAAACCCATTGTAGTCCAGTAACGATGTCCTGTAGATTATCCTCAAAATATTTTACTGTGCTCAGCACACAAAAAAAAGAAAGACAGAAACACAATGAATCAGTACAATGATTAATGGAGTATCGCTCTAGTGTCATATACACACGGACAGCACATTCGACGCCATGTTTTATGCAGAGAGAGTTACTTGTCACTAATTTATAACTTCCTTCGGTTTATGTAAATACAATATTTCTATTTTTCGTTTTGAGGTTTCAAGAACATTTCTCTTCATTTTCAAAACCAACAGTCCTTCTCTTTATACATGTATTGAAATTTTGTATTTACTTAACATGTAATACAATAATACTGTAATATTTTTTGGAGCTTCATACAACTGTGTTCGGATATTTTTTTCTTCTTTGTTTTCTTTTAATAACCACACAAACATCACCCAAATATATACTAAATAATAGTTTGTTTTCTCTATTAATACTGATATTATTAAACAACTGTTATTGTGATTAAGGCTACTTTTAGCTGTTGTGTTTAATTTTTTTTAAAATAAGAAAATTTGCTTGTAGTAATGCTACACAAGAGGCTATCTGTGCTCTACCCACCACGGGTATCGAAACCCTATTTTACTGATGAGGGGTGAACAAAAAACGAACCAGAAACATATAAGTGTAAATCTGTATGTATAAATGTGTACTTTACTATTACAGTGTATTCTGGAAAAGCAAGTAGGAATAAATAAATAAATATATTGGCTGAAAGTAAATTTAGTTCACCAGTATCTGAAGTTTTGTGCAGGATATAAAAGAATGTCAGGTAACTAATTAGAAAAAGATTTTTGTTTGGAAACCACAGGGCAGACACACATTCTGTCCACGTTATTGTTGTCACTTTATAAATGTCTCCTCAACCACTATGCAGATCTGCAGTTCACAGAGGTCTTCATGCACGAGTCTGCGCGCCTTTTTCCAGAAAGACACTGCAGCAAATTGAAAAGAGATGTTTATATTTGTTGTTTTATATATATTTTTGTTTCTCTTTATTATACTACAGTCATTTGTTAGTTGAAGCTTACTAATATGTTACAACTAAAGATATAGTCTTTAGTCTTCACTTTGAAACATCCTTATTATGAAAGATATGCAGTGCCCTCTTGAATTCCACGTGTTAAACACATCGGCATCTTTCTCACTTACGCCTTTCTATTATCATGTAAATTGCCTTTTGTGTATAATTGTTTTTACAGTTTTGGACCAAGGAGCAAACCTATGGTTAGCCTTCTATTACGCTATCACAAGAATGGTGATTTCGATGATAAAGAAGAACCAACATGTGATAAGTAATATTTGCACCAACAAGAAATCTTCCCGCCTTTTCTTACCCACACCAACTAATAAGCCTTGCATGTAACATAATTTCAAATTCATCTCCATTCTGGTCACAGATGCCGTCACACGAGATAACAAGCATAGAAAACATTAGCATGCTACAGGCGTCATCTCGTTCTGATTAAACGTGTGGTCTGATTCAAGGCAAAACCAATGAAGCCATCCCCCCCATCATCTCACTCCCTGACGGCTGTTATTCTTGTTAGCCCTAATTATACACTTGCAGAAGATATCGAGAGAAATGCGTTATGCTTCTACTTTATCACAACTGTAGATATCTATTTGAGCGACCTCTATTAGACAAAAAGAATAAAAAAGATTAACATTTTTGCACACACAAAAATTGTTTGTTTTTTTTTTGTTGAGAAGTTAACAAGTATACATATGCAAAACACTAAAATGTAAATACTCTCTTGTGAATTAGGGACCTGCGCAGGTGATATATACATGTAAATATAAAACAATAAGGTCGGTAAATCGTCAAATATAATTTATCCATGATCGTAAATTACATCCAATGGCGAATCCGTGAGCACTTGGTTTGAGATGAAATTACTTATGGCCTTCTTCCATCAACATTAGTTTCCGCCATATTTTTGTTTATTAATGAACTCTATATATCTACGAAAAAGGAGAATCAAATGACAGCGCCACTAAATCTTATTTTTTGTATGAATATTTTAATATCCATGTAGTACAACTTTTTTTTCTGTCGTACCTATTTGCACGAATTGTTATGAGCGTCCAGTCTTTAGTTATTGAAGACAGGAACGTAATAGCTACTACCATTAAAACAAAATTGATTTTATCATGATGAATTTCCCAATAACTGTTTGAAATTCGAGGCTCTTAACTTTCTCTTGCACGCATTCTGAAAATAAGGTGGAAAAATGTTTTATTTGAATTTTTTAATTGAAACAGATCTATACAGCATTAATTTTTTTTTTTTTTTTTTTTTTGCTATACTTGGCAAGTTATAAAAATGAATGAATTACCTAAAAGTAACATTATCCAATTGAGGAGCTAACAAAAGTAGTTCCATGGTTTGTTTAGACTTTTACCTGAAAGTAAGAGTACTAAACTAAAAAAGAAATGATTATACGTGTGTCAAACAACAAAGACAGAATCGTTACTTGTATGATACATTACAATGTGTAACAGAGAGGTAAAGACTAAGAAATGGAGGTTTGTTTGTTCTGACCAAACATTTCTTAACTGCGATTCATGTATGCCAACATTTTTGTTGCAAGTAGAAACGATCATTTTAGTACTATAACAATTGGTGTGTGTTTTCTTACAGCAAAGCCACATCAGGCTGTCTGCTGAAGCCACCGAGTAGAATCCAATCCCGGATTTTAGCGTTGTAAATCCGTAGACTTACCGCTATACCAGCTGGATATAATAGAATTGGTCAAATCACTTTTAAGATATTCCAAAGCCAACGTCATTATTCATCAGTTACTGATTGATGTGCGTATACTAAACATATTATAATCAGTTTATTAATATTCCGTGTAGTTTCATAAAAGTTCGGAATAAGGCTAACGTCAGTTCCTTTATATTAATACTTAGTCTAGTTGTGTTAAAACTCGGAATGTTTTACTCTAATGTTTGGAAACTTTATTAATTCTAAATTTGTCCAGGTGATGTTCAATATCAACTAAGTTTGACAATAACTATTCATGGTTACCATGACAATAACTTTTCTGATGGTTCATACAAGGCAACGAAAAATGTTCCTAATACAATACAACATAGTTAAAGTACACTACAGATTGTTTTGATACGTATAATAAAGAATTTTATACCGAGGCAAACTCATTTTGTATGGATCCGTCGCTACCAATTTATTGAGGTTAATAAGCCAGCTTTGACATACAATTTTCGAGTCCTGAGAACAAGCTATAAAAATAGAACATTCGCTTAAATATTAGTTTTGAATGAAGTAATATTAAATGTGCCTTGTTCAGAAACAATTCTACCATGTCAAAGTGACAGCATGATTCAGAACTGTACTTAACTGCATCAGAGTGCTATCTGATCATAATTTAAAATCTTTATTAAGATTTTAGATGCTTTGATGTTTCGTATGGAAAAGTATTAAAACTATACAAATCCAATCGAATAATAGGATTTGAACGTTACCTTTATAACGCATCAACACCCTCAAGATGCGCAGAGAGTTGTTTTATTTTTCAGTAATAGGGTTCAAAACACAGTTCCTCAGATCCACATTAAGACTCGCTAAAGGAACGGTCAACCCCAATATTCAATTATCACTAGCTGCCTTCCACTAGTATATCATAACTAAATTATGAACGTCTACAACAGATAACCTTCTTGTACACATGCGCGAAACTCAAAACAAATTTACCGATCAGCCTATGGGTAGAGATGAACTGATTTAGACTACAGGCATTAGGTTTGGTTTCTTTTGAATTTCGTTCAAAGCTACACGAGGGCTATCTGCACTAGCCGTCCCTATCTAAGCAGTGTAAGACTAGAAGGAAGGCAGCTAGTCATCACCACCCACCGCCAACTCTTGGACTATCCTTTTACCAACGAATAGTAGGATTGATCTTAATATTGTAACGCTCTCACACCTGAGAGGGCAAGCATGTTTGGTGTGACGGGGATTCGAACCCGTGACCCTTGGATTACGAGTCTACTGCCTTAACCACCTGGCCATGCCAGGCCGACAAGCATTAGGAAAATCAATTTATTCCTATCAGTTTCAGCACTCTAGTATACACGTTTTATGTACGACTTCAATCACTGACAGTGAGCACGACGATTTATTTTGGAGAGTAGACATCAATTCTAATTTACATTTATTTAAAGCAATAAATCACAAGCCAAGGGTAAAGTTGAAATTAAAAATCTGCATGGAACTGGTTTAAATTTAAAACGTTCACAAAATTACTACGAGATACAACATACTTGTAAGTCTGATTTTTTGAAAATATGAAACACAAAAATAATAACGTTGTTAAACGCCGAAAGTTGAAGAAAGGTCCTCATCCACTCATTACTATTGATAATTAATGTTACTTTTAGTTATATCTTATGCTCATTTTTAACAATAAGATTTTGTAATTTACACATTGGACTTTCAACACAATTTTCTGGGATTTTAGACGTATCTCTCAACTGACATGCTATCCTTCACTGATCAGTTCGGGCAATTTCACTGTTCTCCAGTGCGTTATATAAAGATATTTGGGAGCTTTACAACATCACTACAGTTTATGAAGTCATTTCTGATCATGCTTTGTTTGTCGATCACATACCTTAATATCAGTCCTGGAACGTACTTTCCATTGTCAAAGACTTGGTAATAAGGCTCTCCGGTTCAAATCGCACCCCTCCTTCCAGCGTGAATACCCAGTCCTATTCTCCAGTTGTTTAATGCACGCGACGGTTGAACTCGTATGTTGTGGAAGATTCATGTGATCTGTATCGTTCTTCCGGACAAATGTCCTCCTCCACTGTCACACGATTAGTCACGTGGATTGCTTTTACCACTGACCCTTCTGCTCGTGGATTCACATCTGTTACAAAATGCTACACTGAGGTACTTGTTGCAGGTCTCTTTCTGGATGACGCTAGTTATCCAACTCAATCAAGGGTCCAAAGTTCCCAATCTCAACATATCCTTATAATCTGAATATATGAATAATTTGCATCGGAAAGTGCTGTTAGGCATCCTTCCTTAAATCGACCAATTTTTGGTGATATACAAAACGTAAGTTCTGCTAATACCTTCCTCAGAGACTAAATACTGGCGTGTGTGTCGTCCCTCGTTGTTGAGTTCCATATCCAAAACTTTAACATAATGTACTCACACCTCGACAAGCTTATTAATTTTGACTCGCAATTTTTCTTTTATTCATTGCAAATTTTTTTATCTTTATGAACGATTTAAAGCCGTTATGACAGAAACGCATTGCGAACTTGATAAATAAACATCTGATTAGTTGTAAAGATATCTGATGAATGACTCGCACAGGAACCAAACGTTGTCTCCAAATCGGACAGAACTCAACAAAAAACTAATTAGCTCAACATATTAAACAGTAAATTATCTAATATACAACCATATTACAACTATAAATAAACCAATTAAATTACATTTCTGATGTCTGAGATAGATGTAACGTCGTTACTTTTGCCAGCAACAAAATTGTCATTACGAATATGCGTAAAATATATGGAAAAAAGACAACAGAATCCTTTAGTTATCATATACTTTTATCTGTAATTTCTAATGTCTGTATTTGCCAATAGTCACTGTCACCTTTTGTTTTGATAGTTTAGTCAAAAAGAACTGATTATAAAATAAGCTTCACATCATAGGTCGGATGCTTCCAGAATAATTTTGTTTTTTGTGTCTACAAGTTTATTTAATCCTAATTAAGAAAACTGAAAAAAAATCATAATTCATAATGTGGAAACTTTTTTTTTTCTGATACACCATAACACGTGCAGCACACTTGAGAATTTTACATATAGAAACTTGTACTTACAACACCGTCCCTTTAAAATAATTAATCACTGTACCTATTGTGACTAGAAAGATTTGGCTATTAAATATTTTGTTAAAATACCAACCTTGAATTTCTATTAATTTGAAATTGTAACCATCAAATTTAAAGATTACTGAATTAATCGGTATTTTTACCATCACATTTCAATAACGGGTCATGTTTGAGGAATTTAATGGTTTTATTTTTAATAACATCATTTTTTGTTTGTTTTTGAATTTCGCACAAAGCTACTCATGGGCTATCTGTGCTAGCCGTCCCTAATTTTGCAGTGTAAGACTAGAGGGAAGGCAACTAGTCATCACCACCCACCGCCAACTCTTGGGCTACTCTTTTACCAACGAATAGTGGGATTGACAGTAACATGTAACGCCCCCACGGCTGAAAGGGCGAGCATGTTTGGCGCGACGGGGATGCGAACCCACGACCCTCGGATTACGAGTCGCACGCCTTAACGCGCTTGGCAATGCCGGGTTTAACATCATTTTTCAAAAGCTATCAAGAAATTGTCTAAGCTGTTTCTCTAACTGAACAACAAATATCAAGATTATTTTGTTATCCACAACGTGCTGCCATCTACTATGGAATATTGTCAACCAAGAATAGTGAGCAGTGATTCATACCATTGGCGCATTTTTTGAGGACAGTGAACAACCAAGTGGTTTCAAACCTGTGTGCTTATGTTCCTATTGTATGTTTCATGGCCTTACCCAGTTATATGAATTAAAACGGAATGTGGAAGTCGTACAGTGATCCTTATCACTCACTGCCCAATAATTAATACATTTTTTGATATTTAAACAACGGTTGTTGTTAAAAGGCTTCAAAAACCCCAATGTCCATAAAACGTTCTCTGCGTATTTCACATACAACAGTTGTTGCTAAAATGTTTCAAAGTACCCCGTGGACCTATGTTTTCTACACAATTCAAATATAACGGTTGTTGCTAAAGGTTTTCAAAGCACGCCATGAACCTACAGTGTTTTCTACATAATCCACATACAATGGTTGTTGCTATACGGTTTCAAAGTGCCCCATGGATCTATAATGTTTTGTACATAATCTGCATACAATGGTTGTTGCTATACGGGTTCAAAGTGCCCCATGGATCTATACTGTTTTGTACATAATCTGCATACAATGGTTGTTGCTATACGGTTTCAAAGTAGCCCACAGGTCTGCAATGTTCTCTATGTATTTCACACATACAAAATGGCATTACTGTTCACTTAGTTATCATACATAATAAAGGTTAGCTCAATAGCAGTAAACACAAGTCAAAACAAACACCATAGGAAGTTTACTATCGTAACAAGGGTTGTTATTTTCATCACAAATAAACTGTGACTACATCAACAGAGTTGTATCGTGTGTAGCTACTTCAAGTTTTATTAAAGTTAATAAAAATCTATCCAGGAGCAAATTTGTGTTCTTAATTCAACTTTGAAATACAATCAATATTAATTATATAATTTTTAAAAGGTATCAGGTTGTACAAAAATAACCACCTACATTTTAAATTTTAGAATACAAGACAAGCTAGCAAAACTAAATTTGAAGAAAAACAAAAACAAAACATTTATTGGAACCACTAGATAATTACAAGTACTACAGCATGAACAGCAAACAAAACTACATGGTAATATGCTTTAAACCTCATGACAACCAGACAAAACAAGAAACCAAAGATACAAATACTATCCCAGTGTACAAGGCCTGTTTTTTGATATGCTTTAAATTCAATGATTTGTACCTAAAAATATAACTTAAGAAAACAAAAGCTTAATTAATGCAGAAATAAACTGCAACCACCCATAGCTTTATGTTTGAAGGTTTTCTTCATACACTGTGAATAAATATATTATATGCAATAGACCCCCCTTTGACTCTGGTAGTCCTCTAATATTTAAAATATTTTTATTAATATGAATGCACTTCTCAAACCATGAATAACTTACTGGCTTCACTAATTAATGTATTAAAAGCTACCACTTTTGTTTTTACATCAGGATTTGCGTACTTTAAATTACAAACCTCCATAATCACATAAGAAAGTCATTTTGACAACTTGTTAAAGGTTTGATACTCATAAAATACATCTTATGCAACACAATGGTTTCTTTTGTTTTTATGTAGAGGACAGCCTCTAAATTATAAAACATTAATCATTATTATATATGAAAATTCTTCCCATATCCTAAATTATGCCAATAAAATACTTATCTTTTAAAAAATAGTCTGACAAATTTTTATTATCATTTTATATTTAAATTTTAAAACCAAAACTGAGATTAACCACTTTATAAGTTTTTGTAAGAACAGGGAAACAAAAGTTTCTTTAGACTGTGTTACTACACAGAATACTAACACACCAACTCACGACGTAACACACAAAATCCATACTCATCTGACAAAAGCAATGATACTGTTAATATTAGTGAGCATTTCACAGTTACAAGGTCAAAGTTAAGAGGAACAAACATTTCATTCGGTTCAGTTTCAAAAACCACCTCTGATTCAGCATCTCTTACTTGTATAGATGGAGATTTCTGCTACAATGTTAACTTAAAAGTAGGGGGGGAAAACTGAGTTTGCAGAAGATAAGGTAAAGAAAAACTTCATTATAACATTTAAGTATAGAGCGTATTACCAAGAAAACACACACAAGTCAGAAGGAAGTTTTGTCAGAGTACAATCGAAAACACGCACAATTCAGGTACAAGTTTTCATATGTTAAAATACCAAGAAACAAATTTAAAACTGTGTACAGGACAAAAATACTCTATTTTCTAACTCAATGATTGTATAAAATACATGTCTGAGACAAGTTCATAACCAAAGATTTAAATTCAACTAGTATCAATCTTACAAAATAAGACTGAGTGGTTGTCGGTGACAGTAAACAACTTTGTTGTCAGCAGATAGTTAAAGAAAGTTGTTAAAAGAAGCTGAAATGTTTGTGGGAAAACACTAATTCATACAAACAATGATTCTGATGAAATGGATGATTGAAATACTAAAAGTGAGAATGATCAAAGAAGAAAGGTTTTCATGTAGACATATCACTCAACCACATGTGTTTTAAAATATAATTAACTCTATGTGGGTGAAAACTTACTACTATGCATGTGCACAAAACAAAAGGTTTTCATTAATATATCAAACAAATTTTGGGTTAGTTAAAGTGAATATGTGAATTCAGAGTTAAGTAGTTATCACATGGAAATCTTTCTAGAAATTCAGACCATCTCCCATTTACAATTTATTTCAATCATGAATGTGCTTTATGATGTGATTAGTGATACAATGAAATGCTAAGTGTACTAAACTTAGACACAGAGGTGAAGAGAATTTATAATGAAATATGTCAACAAATAAAATGGGCACCTAAAACGAACATATATTGCAAATGATTTGAAAATAATGAATAAAGTACGTCAACAAAATGTAATGATATAGATATGATCAAAATTAATTGTTAACATATCAACGCACTATGTTAAAAAGAATCCTGTATTTCTAATACACTCAATGACAATGGTTTAAAACTTTATGTTTATCATTTTCTTTAAAAACACAAACACCAATAGTGGGACAACTTTCTTTACACATTTAAGTGCATGAGCTCACAAATGCAATGTCTGCCTTCAGGCTTTCAAACCCACAAGACAATAGTGATGATTCAATGTCCAGTACACCAACAGTGTTTAAGGAATCAGAGCTGAACCACACCAAATTTGGTGAAGTCTTTGTTTTTCCAGGTTCTGTTTCTGGTATCACTAACTCACAGCCCTGTTACAGACATAAACCAAGCATTAATAAAGTGCTTTTAGACGAAAATATGTAAAAAGTAACACAAAAATATATACAGAGTTGGTACAAACTTATTATATATCCAATTACTGTGGGGAAAATTATTATGTTGGATGAACTTGTAAGAATTTAACTTAGATTATCAATTGATGTAATTGTATAATAGTCTGTAGATACCCAACAGTCCAAAACAACCCTGAGAGTAGCTCTTTATTAAAAGTTATATCAGAATGGTCCAGTGCAATAAGTTAGTTTGCATTTGATGGTTAAGCAAGTAATCAGCTAACTACCAACTGTCCCTCCCTGAAGAGTTTTAATAAGTTTAACTTGCTACATCAATTAGAGAAAATGTCCAGGTAACCTATATCACACATTGAGCAACACATTTCTTCACTGTCAAAATTATAGAGGTTAGTTTCTCTTTAGGAACAACAGTAGTACCCATGATGATAAACATTGAACACGAGTCACACATTAGTTTTAATCAAGAATACAAAACTGTTTTAAGAAAGCTAGATACTTCACGTGTAATTTCTGAAAATTACCACAGCTTGTAAACATGCCTTCCCAAACAAATTCTACATCTGAATCCATATGAAGACAAAACATTCAGAAACAAATGTTTTTCAACCAATTTCAAATGTTTTAAAACTATTTTAAACTTTGTTAAAATATAATTTTTTGAACTTTTTTTTGTCTGTTATCAAAAGTTAAAGACATTTTCTGCACTTTACGTTCTAAATCTCAACTCTTTCAGCATGTGCTCAGCCCCTGGGATTGACTTCATAGCCATTTTGTGTTTGTTATAACTATCATGCTATTACTTTTAAATTAGTAAGTGTATGTTAATGAGATATGAGATTTTTTTTTTTAAGTCTTAAGGTTTATTATGCATTTTGTATTTCTTTTTGCATACTGCCTAACCAATGAAGTTACTGTGTTTGACTCGGTACATAAGCCATATCTCAGCCAAATGAAGCTGAGGTTCTTACCTTTATAGTCTTACTTGTCAATTTTGGTAATTTGAGCTCCTATTTCATACAAAACTATAGACTTAGTACTTTGTTATCACAGAAACCTAATTTGAACCAGTGCTGCATTCAACATACCACATGTCATAATATATCAATATTTAACAGTATTTTTAATATTTACTTTCAAATCACAAAATTTAAAACCAAACTTACTGACAAAAATTCATGAAATAATAGTTTATTAAAATTTAGAATTGAAGTCAACAAATGTGATGACATGGCCTTTGACCCCCAACCTATGTGGAAAGGTTAAGTTCTTCTAAACTTTCAATGCCATAGTGAATTTTTTTATCTGACCAACAGAAATGGTAAATGAGCCAAACTCAGAGTCAAACAAAGACTTACTTCCTTTCTTTACTAATCTTTATAAATAGGAAGGTAAAAAGAGTGTATTTAATTAGTCATACTAATGGAAAAGTTACGTTTTAGTTTGATCAGAAATTAACATTTTTACTTATAATAATTACTGACTTCAGTCCGATTTTCTAATCTTCTTTTCAACTTTTGTATTTTAGACTAAAGAAAAACAGCTGTAACTCTAACAACTGTATTGAATATGTTGTTGAAAACAGTGTGAACATTGACTAATACTAGAAATATCAGACCACCACAATCAATTTACTTCATTTTAAAATTCTCTTTGACATACCATTTAAATAAAATAGATCGCAGGCCAAATGTAACAAATTTCTATGCACCATCTCACATATCAGTATTAAAATTTTTAGCAGCCAGACTGATGGCTGAATTACTAAGAGTGGTACTTTCAAATGGCCCTGATGGTAACAAGGGTACAAAACTAATAATTAGGATTATTGTAAAGTTTGGAGTTTTACTTATACTAATTAGAAAGTATAAAACACAATTTCACATTAACAAGGAATTTAAGGGAAGATTCTAGAAGTAATATATTATTTCTATAATCTATGTTTATGAAAACAATATCACCAGTAATTATAAAAACTACACATGCCTTGACAGTTGAGTAGCAGCTACGAAGATGTGATGACGGATGTTGAAATGCCTTCCATAACAGGTTCACCAGAGCAGCATTCTACATACATAAATAAGGGTATTCAGTTTATTGTTAAAATAAGTTTTTCATGTTTTCCTCAAGGCTTAAATGTAACTTCACGATCTCATTTTTTTTATATCAAAATTTCTATAGTACAATAATCACCACAACATATTATGCTCTGCCTCTTTCCAGCAAGATACTGTGGAACTTGCCAATATCTGACTTCTTTTCTTTTCCAAAATGATATCCTCACCCAAAGTGTGACACTGAACCAAATAAAAGGTATGTGAATGAACTCGGAATAAAAATCTTTAAACAAATTATGTTGAAAGTTTTGAAGATAAACATGCACAAGAAGAAATCACTGAAACAGATGAAAACTCAGTTTTAAAAGTTAGTGGTAACGTCCCGAATTATTGTACTGACAGAAATTTCAAAAGAAAAGGCTCTAAACGCAACCAGTAAATTCGCTTAAGTTGCTCTATTAATTAAAAACATGAATGAGGCACCATTAATAGTTTGTTTTTAATGAAATGTTCAGTACACTTTTTTCATTTCACTCAATTGTGACAAGGAATGTACAGAAAATTCACTTTGATTTATTAAAATTCATATCTAAAGAGCATCCACTCTAACATTAAGGTTACTCGTCAAAACAGTCCAAAGTTTTTTTCTTAAAAAATAAATAATTTTATAGGCCTTTGTTGAGAAAGACCACAAATATCCTCTGGATAGAAACACATGTATAGCTTATGGAGACAACCAAAAGAGGAATGAATCCCTTCATAGGGATAACAGTCTTGATAGCTAATGACTGGAAGAAAGAGCATAACTAAAGGCCATACCAAAACAGATGATTCACTGAACACAAAAATAAGTGAAGCATCCTAACCAAACAGAAAGCCAGCCTTCACATAACATATCTGTAAAACAAGTGCTTGTTTGTTTCAACTGGTAGAACTTGGTTAGAAGAATAATTACATGAATAACTTATTTTAATTCTTCCTTTTGGTGATGAAAAAATGAGAACTCTAAAACACGAGTACCACCCACTAATCTTCATTCGTTATCTTTCAGTTGATCTTTGTTATTTCTGTTAATATACTAATATAGAAAGAAACACAACTTATCAGCAAGATTCTCAACCTTCACATCACGTCGTACTATTATCACACAAACCTTTATAAAACCGATTAGCTTACTAAAATTTAGTCAAAGGTTGAAAACATGGAGTATGACAATCTTTGAAGCAGATATATTGATTCAGTTTCATGTAAACTAGTGGGCAAACAAATTGTTAAGGACATGTACTGTCTGTATCAAGGCTATGATTGAAGTTTCTACTGACGGCACGAGCAAGCAGTCTTACCTCTTTTCCAGGAAGTGAAACATCTTTTCTGGCCTGTAAGTCTTCAATCATCTCATTGCTAAGGTAACCATCTTTCAAAAGCTGGTAGGCTGGACCATTTGCAGGTATGTTAAACCTCCCACACAACACATGTGGTTGTTGGAGTCCTTTCATTGCACTAAAGGCTTCTCTTGCCAAACAAGAAACCTGTAAGACAAACACGTTTCAACTGCAGCATTCTTTGTTTAGAGTAGCTGACAGAAGAAGAAAAATCCCAACATATCTCATATTGATTGTTCTACAACCTGAACACTCACATATTACTGTTTTCAAAGTAGAGTACTTGTGTTACTTCATAATGGCTCTCTCACACACATAACCACTTTGTTCCCAATTGCACTTTGGTTGCTCCTTACACACATGTGTTACAGTTAGAGTGACAATTAAATTATATTTACATTTCACTTCTAGTTAGTTGTGTTATTTGCATTTTAAAATTTCATATTTGAAAGGTTTAACAGTAATCTAAATATTTTCTGATGTAACTAACACACCCCAAGGTAAATTAACACTGTCAATCTTGAAAGTAGATAAAGTTTCAAGGGCCAGTTTCTAAATTTATTTTATAAAGTAAACTCCAATATCAATCTATCATATTGGCTACTGTCTTCTCAGACCACTGTTCACATAAATAATGTTGTTTTCCTCATGAGGTAACTTGCTGTGCATAACCTTGAAGTAATGTATACATTTATACCTGTTTAATTTTAAATTCTATTATTTTGTTTTACCAATCCAAATCTCAGTCATATATGTAAACTCTAGTTTTCCAATATGTCTTATATTTATATTTAGCTTTCAGTATACAATTCACTTAAATTCTTGCACATAAACTAAAATTAAAAACACACACACACAAATACAGTTAATATTTTTGGATTTTGTTAAGTTTTCTTACATGTTCAAAAAGTTAAAGTATGATCCCAAATCACTTGATAAAAATGTTCACCTGAATTACACTTTAGTGTTTCAGTAAAATGTACAAATGTATAAAAGTAACATCTCGCTGATTTGATGTACTTAGAAACACTAGAAACTCAGTAGAAAAGTAAGCTCTGGCTGATTTGATGCACTCAGAAACACTAGAAACTCAGTAGAAAAGTAAGCCCTGGCTGATTTGATGTACTTAGAAACACTAGAAACTCAGTAGAAAAGTAAGCTCTGGCTGATTTGATGTACTTAGAAACACTAGAACCTCAGTAGAAAAGTAAGCTCTGGTTGATTTGATGTACTTAGAAACACTAGAAACTCAGTAGAAAAGTAAGCTCTGGCTGATTTCATGTACTTAGAAACACTAGAAACTCAAAAGAAAAGTAAGCTCTGGCTGATTTGATGTACTTAGAAACACTAGAACCTCAGTAGAAAAGTAAGCTCTGGCTGATTTGATGTACTTAGAAACACTAGAACCTCAGTAGAAAAGTAAGCTCTGGCTGATTTCATGTACTTAGAAACACTAGAAACTCAAAAGAAAAGTAAGCTCTGGCTGATTTGATGTACTTAGAAACACTAGAAACTCAAAAGAAAAGTAAGTTCTGGCTGATTTCATATACTCAGAAACACTAGAAACTCAGTAGAAATGTAAGTTCTGGCTGATTTGATGTACTTAGAAACACTAGAAACTCAAAAGAAAAGTAAGCTCTGGCTGATTTCATGTACTTAGAAACACTAGAAACTCAAAAGAAAAGTAAGTTCTGGCTGATTTCATATACTCAGAAACACTAGAAACTCAGTAGAAAAGTAAACTGGCTGATTTGATGTACTTAGAAACACTAGAAACTCAGTAGAAAAGTAAGCTCTGGCTGATTTGATGTACTTGGAAACACTAGAAATTCAGTAGAAAAGTAAGCTCTGGCTGATTTGATGTACTTGGAAACACTAGAAACTCAGTAGAAAAGTAAGCTCTGGCTGATTTGATGTACTTAGAAATTCAGTAGAAAAGTAAGCTCTGGTTGATTTGATGTACTTAGAAACACTAGAAACTCAGTAGAAAAGTAAGTTCTGGCTGATTTGATGTACTTAGAAACACTAGAAACTCAGTAGAAAAGTAAGCTCTGGCTGATTTGATGTAATTAGAAACACTAGAAACTCAGTAGAAAAGTAAGCTCTGGCTGATTTGATGTACTTAGAAACACTAGAAACTCAAAAGAAAAGTAAGTTCTGGCTGATTTCATATACTCAGAAACACTAGAAACTCGGTAGAAAAGTAAGCTCTGGCTGATTTGATGTACTTAGAAACACTAGAAACTCAGTAGAAAAGTAAGCTCTGGCTGATTTGATGTACTTGGAAACACTAGAAATTCAGTAGAAAAGTAAGCTCTGGCTGATTTGATGTACTTGGAAACACTAGAAACTCAGTAGAAAAGTAAGCTCTGGCTGATTTGATGTACTTAGAAATTCAGTAGAAAAGTAAGCTCTGGTTGATTTGATGTACTTAGAAATTCAGTAGAAAAGTAAGCTCTGGCTGATTTGATGTACTTAGAAACACTAGAAACTCAGTAGAAAAGTAAGTTCTGGCTGATTTGATGTACTTAGAAACACTAGAAACTCAGTAGAAAAGTAAGCTCTGGCTGATTTGATGTAATTAGAAACACTAGAAACTCAGTAGAAAAGTAAGCTCTGGCTGATTTGATGTACTTAGAAACACTAGAAACTCAGTAGAAAAGTAAGCTCTGGCTGATTTGATGTACTTAGAAACACTAGAAACTCAGTAGAAAAGTAAGCTCTGGCTGATTTGATGTACTCAGAAACACTAGAAACTCAGTAGAAAAGTAAGCTCTGGCTGATTTGATGTACTCAGAAACACTAGAAACTCATTAGAAAAGTAAGCTCTGGCTGATTTGATATACTTAGAAACTCAGTAGAAAAGTAAGCTCTGGCTGATTTGATGTACTTAGAAACTCAGTAGAAAAGTAAGCTCTGGCTGATTTGATGTACTTAGAAACTCAGTAGAAAAGTAAGCTCTGACTGATTTGATGTACTTTGAAACACTAGAAACTCTGTGGAAAAGCAAGCTCTGGCTGATTTGATGTACTCAGAAACACTAGAAACTCAGTAGAAAAGTAAGCTCTGGCTGATTTGATGTACTCGGAAACACTAGAAACTCAGTAGAAAAGTAAGCTCTGGCTGATTTGATGTACTCGGAAACACTAGAAACTCAGTAGAAAAGTAAGCTCTGGCTGATTTGATGTACTCGGAAACACTAGAAACTCAGTAGAAAAGTAAGCTCTGGCTGATTTGATGTACTTAGAAACACCAGAAACTCAGTAGAAAAGTAAGCCCTGGCTGATTTGATGTACTTAGAAACACTAGAAACTCAGTAGAAAAGTAAGCTCTGGCTGATTTGATGTACTCAGAAACACTAGAAACTCAGTAGAAAAGTAAACTGGCTGATTTGATGTACTTAGAAACACTAGAAACTCAGTAGAAAAGTAAGCTCTGGCTGATTTGATGTACTTGGAAACACTAGAAATTCAGTAGAAAAGTAAGCTCTGGCTGATTTGATGTACTTAGAAACACTAGAAACTCAGTAGAAAAGTAAGCTCTGGCTGATTTGATGTACTTAGAAATTCAGTAGAAAAGTAAGCTCTGGCTGATTTGATGTACTTAGAAACACTAGAAACTCAGTAGAAAAGTAAGTTCTGGCTGATTTGATGTACTTAGAAACACTAGAAACTCAGTAGAAAAGTAAGCTCTGGCTGATTTGATGTAATTAGAAACACTAGAAACTCAGTAGAAAAGTAAGCTCTGGCTGATTTGATGTACTTAGAAACACTAGAAACTCAGTAGAAAAGTAAGTTCTGGCTGATTTGATGTACTTAGAAACACTAGAAACTCAGTAGAAAAGTAAGCTCTGGCTGATTTGATGTACTCGGAAACACTAGAAACTCATTAGAAAAGTAAGCTCTGGCTGATTTGATATACTTAGAAACTCAGTAGAAAAGTAAGCTCTGGCTGATTTGATGTACTTAGAAACTCAGTAGAAAAGTAAGCTCTGGCTGATTTGATGCACTTAGAAACTCAGTAGAAAAGTAAGCTCTGACTGATTTGATGTACTTTGAAACACTAGAAACTCTGCGGAAAAGCAAGCTCTGGCTGATTTGATGTACTCAGAAACACTAGAAACTCAGTAGAAAAGTAAGCTCTGGCTGATTTGATGTACTCGGAAACACTAGAAACTCAGTAGAAAAGTAAGCTCTGGCTGATTTGATGCACTCAGAAACACTAGAAACTCAGTAGAAAAGTAAGCTCTGGCTGATTTGATGTACTTAGAAACACTAGAACCTCAGTAGAAAAGTAAGCTCTGGCTGATTTCATGTACTTAGAAACACTAGAAACTCAAAAGAAAAGTAAGCTCTGGCTGATTTGATGCACTCAGAAACACTAGAAACTCAGTAGAAAAGTAAGCTCTGGCTGATTTGATGTACTCAGAAACACTAGAAACTCAAAAGAAAAGTAAGCTCTGGCTGATTTCATGTACTTAGAAACACTAGAAACTCAAAAGAAAAGTAAGTTCTGGCTGATTTCATATACTCAGAAACACTAGAAACTCAGTAGAAAAGTAAACTGGCTGATTTGATGTACTTAGAAACACTAGAAACTCAGTAGAAAAGTAAGCTCTGGCTGATTTGATGTACTTAGAAATTCAGTAGAAAAGTAAGCTCTGGCTGATTTGATGTACTTAGAAACACTAGAAACTCAGTAGAAAAGTAAGCTCTGGCTGATTTGATGTACTTAGAAATTCAGTAGAAAAGTAAGCTCTGGCTGATTTGATGTACTTAGAAACACTAGAAACTCAGTAGAAAAGTAAGTTCTGGCTGATTTGATGTACTTAGAAACACTAGAAACTCAGTAGAAAAGTAAGCTCTGGCTGATTTGATGTAATTAGAAACACTAGAAACTCAGTAGAAAAGTAAGCTCTGGCTGATTTGATGTACTTAGAAACACTAGAAACTCAGTAGAAAAGTAAGTTCTGGCTGATTTGATGTACTTAGAAACACTAGAAACTCAGTAGAAAAGTAAGCTCTGGCTGATTTGATGTACTCAGAAACACTAGAAACTCAGTAGAAAAGTAAGCTCTGGCTGATTTGATGTACTCAGAAACACTAGAAACTCATTAGAAAAGTAAGCTCTGGCTGATTTGATATACTTAGAAACTCAGTAGAAAAGTAAGCTCTGGCTGATTTGATGTACTTAGAAACTCAGTAGAAAAATAAGCTCTGGCTGATTTGATGTACTTAGAAACTCAGTAGAAAAGTAAGCTCTGACTGATTTGATGTACTTTGAAACACTAGAAACTGCGGAAAAGCAAGCTCTGGCTGATTTGATGTACTCAGAAACACTAGAAACTCAGTAGAAAAGTAAGCTCTGGCTGATTTGATGTACTCAGAAACACTAGAAACTCAGTAGAAAAGTAAGCTCTGGCTGATTTGATGTACTCGGAAACACTAGAAACTCAGTAGAAAAGTAAGCTCTGGCTGATTTGATGTACTCGGAAACACTAGAAATTCAGTAGAAAAGTAAGCTCTGGCTGATTTGATGTACTTAGAAACACCAGAAACTCAGTAGAAAAGTAAGCCCTGGCTGATTTGATGTACTTAGAAACACTAGAAACTCAGTAGAAAAGTAAGCTCTGGCTGATTTGATGCACTCAGAAACACTAGAAACTCAGTAGAAAAGTAAGCTCTGGCTGATTTGATGTACTTAGAAACACTAGAACCTCAGTAGAAAAGTAAGCTCTGGCTGATTTCATGTACTTAGAAACACTAGAAACTCAAAAGAAAAGTAAGCTCTGGCTGATTTCATGTACTTAGAAACACTAGAAACTCAAAAGAAAAGTAAGTTCTGGCTGATTTCATATACTCAGAAACACTAGAAACTCAGTAGAAAAGTAAACTGGCTGATTTGATATACTTAGAAACACTAGAAACTCAGTAGAAAAGTAAGCTCTGGCTGATTTGATGTACTTGGAAACACTAGAAATTCAGTAGAAAAGTAAGCTCTGGCTGATTTGATGTACTTGGAAACACTAGAAACTCAGTAGAAAAGTAAGCTCTGGCTGATTTGATGTACTTAGAAATTCAGTAGAAAAGTAAGCTCTGGTTGATTTGATGTACTTGGAAACACTAGAAATTCAGTAGAAAAGTAAGCTCTGGCTGATTTGATGTACTTGGAAACACTAGAAACTCAGTAGAAAAGTAAGCTCCGGCTGATTTGATGTACTCAGAAACACTAGAAACTCAGTAGAAAAGTAAGCTCTGGCTGATTTGATGTACTTAGAAACACCAGAAACTCAGTAGAAAAGTAAGCTCTGGCTGATTTGATGTACTTAGAAACACTAGAAACTCAGTAGAAAAGTAAGCTCTGGCTCATTTGATGTACTCAGAAACTAGAAACTCAGTAGAAAAGTAAGCTCTGGCTGATTTGATGTACACAGAAACACAAGGAACTCAGTAGAAAAGTAAGCTCTGGCTGATTTGATGTACACAGAAACTAGAAACTCAGTAGAAAAGTAAGCTCTGGCTGATTTGATGTACTCAGAAACACTAGAAACTCAGTAGAAAAGTAAGCCCTGGCTGATTTGATGTACTTAGAAACACTAGAAACTCAGTAGAAAAGTAAGCTCTGGCTGATTTGATGTACTTAGAAACACCAGAAACTCAGTAGAAAAGTAAGCTCTGGCTGATTTGATGTACACAGAAACACAAGGAACTCAGTAGAAAAGTAAGCTCTGGCTGATTTGATGTACTTAGAAACACCAGAAACTCAGTAGAAAAGTAAGCTCTGGCTGATTTGATGTACTCAGAAACTAGAAACTCAGTAGAAAAGTAAGCTCTGGCTGATTTGATGTACACAGAAACACAAGGAACTCAGTAGAAAAGTAAGCTCTGGCTGATTTGATGTACTTAGAAACAATAGAAACTCAGTAGAAAAGTAAGCTCTGGCTGATTTGATGTACTCGGAAACACTAGAAACTCAGTAGAAAAGTAAGCTCTGGCTGATTTGATGTACTCGGAAACACTAGAAACTCAGTAGAAAAGTAAGCTCTGGCTGATTTGATGTACTTAGAAACTCAGTAGAAAAGTAAGCACTGGCTGATTTGATGTACTTAGAAACTCAGTAGAAAAGTAAGCTCTGACTGATTTGATGTACTTTGAAACACTAGAAACTCTGCGGAAAAGCAAGCTCTGGCTGATTTGATGTACTTAGAAACTCAGTAGAAAAGTAAGCTCTGGCTGATTTGATGTACTTAGAAACTCAGTAGAAAAGTAAGCTCTGGCTGATTTGATGTACTTTGAAACACTAGAAACTCAGAAGAAAAGTAAGCTCTGGCTGATTTGATTTCCTCGGAAACACTAGAAACGCAGTAGAAAAGTAAGCTCTGGCTGATTTGATTTCCTCGGAAACACTAGAAACTCAGTAGAAAAGTAAGCTCTGGCTGATTTGATGTACTCAGAAACACTAGAAACTCAGTAGAAAAGTAAGCTCTGGCTGATTTGATGTACTTAGAAACTCAGTAGAAAAGTAAGCTCTGGCTGATTTGATGTACTTAGAAACTCAGTAGAAAAGTAAGCTCTGGCTGATTTGATTTCCTCGGAAACACTAGAAACTCAGTAGAAAAGTAAGCTCTGGCTGATTTGATGTACTTAGAAACACTAGAAACTCAGTAGAAAAGTAAGCTCTGGTTGATTTGATGTACTCAGAAACACTAGAAACTCAGTAGAAAAGTAAGCTCTGGCTGATTTGATGTACTTAGAAACACTAGAAACTCAGTAGAAAAGTAAGCTCTGGTTGATTTGATGTACTCAGAAACACTAGAAACTCAGTAGAAAAGTAAGCTCTGGCTGATTTGATGTACTTAGAAACACTAGAAACTCAGTAGAAAAGTAAGCTCTGGTTGATTTGATGTACTCAGAAACACTAGAAACTCAGTAGAAAAGTAAGCTCTGGTTGATTTGATGTACTCAGAAACACTAGAAACTCAGTAGAAAAGTAAGCTCTGGTTGATTTGATGTACTTAGAAACACTAGAAACTCAGTAGAAAAGTAAGCTCTGGCTGATTTCATGTACTCAGAAACACTAGAAACTCAGTAGAAAAGTAAGCTCTGGCTGATTTGATGTACTTAGAAACTCAGTAGAAAAGTAAGCTCTGGCCGATTTGATGTACTTAAAAACTCAGTAGAAAAGTAAGCTCTGACTGATTTGATGTACTTTGAAACACTAGAAACTCAGCTGAAAAGAAAGCTCTGGCTGATTTGATGTACTCAGAAACACTAGAAACTCAGTAGAAAAGTAAGCTCTGGCTGATTTGATGTACTTAGAAACACTAGAAACTCAGTAGAAAAGTAAGCTCTGGTTGATTTGATGTACTCAGAAACACTAGAAACTCAGTAGAAAAGTAAGCTCTGGTTGATTTGATGTACTCAGAAACACTAGAAACTCAGTAGAAAAGTAAGCTCTGGCTGATTTGATGTACTTAGAAACTCAGTAGAAAAGTAAGCTCTGGCCGATTTGATGTACTTAGAAACTCAGTAGAAAAGTAAGCTCTGGCTGATTTGATGTACTTAGAAACTCAGTAGAAAAGTAAGCTCTGACTGATTTGATGTACTTTGAAACACTAGAAACTCTGTGGAAAAGCAAGCTCTGGCTGATTTGATGTACTCAGAAACACTAGAAACTCAGTAGAAAAAAGTAAGCTCTGGCTGATTTGATGTACTCGGAAACACTAGAAACTCAGTAGAAAAGTAAGCTCTGGCTGATTTGATGTACTCGGAAACACTAGAAACTCAGTAGAAAAGTAAGCTCTGGCTGATTTGATGTACTCGGAAACACTAGAAACTCAGTAGAAAAGTAAGCTCTGGCTGATTTGATGTACTTAGAAACACCAGAAACTCAGTAGAAAAGTAAGCCCTGGCTGATTTGATGTACTTAGAAACACTAGAAACTCAGTAGAAAAGTAAGCTCTGGCTGATTTGATGCACTCAGAAACACTAGAAACTCAGTAGAAAAGTAAGCTCTGGCTGATTTGATGTACTTAGAAACACTAGAACCTCAGTAGAAAAGTAAGCTCTGGCTGATTTGATGTACTCAGAAACACTAGAAACTCAAAAGAAAAGTAAGCTCTGGCTGATTTCATGTACTTAGAAACACTAGAAACTCAAAAGAAAAGTAAGTTCTGGCTGATTTCATATACTCAGAAACACTAGAAACTCAGTAGAAAAGTAAACTGGCTGATTTGATGTACTTAGAAACACTAGAAACTCAGTAGAAAAGTAAGCTCTGGCTGATTTGATGTACTTGGAAACACTAGAAATTCAGTAGAAAAGTAAGCTCTGGCTGATTTGATGTACTTGGAAACACTAGAAACTCAGTAGAAAAGTAAGCTCTGGCTGATTTGATGTACTTAGAAATTCAGTAGAAAAGTAAGCTCTGGTTGATTTGATGTACTTAGAAATTCAGTAGAAAAGTAAGCTCTGGCTGATTTGATGTACTTAGAAACACTAGAAACTCAGTAGAAAAGTAAGTTCTGGCTGATTTGATGTACTTAGAAACACTAGAAACTCAGTAGAAAAGTAAGTTCTGGCTGATTTGATGTACTTAGAAACACTAGAAACTCAGTAGAAAAGTAAGCTCTGGCTGATTTGATGTAATTAGAAACACTAGAAACTCAGTAGAAAAGTAAGCTCTGGCTGATTTGATGTACTTAGAAACACTAGAAACTCAGTAGAAAAGTAAGTTCTGGCTGATTTGATGTACTTAGAAACACTAGAAACTCAGTAGAAAAGTAAGCTCTGGCTGATTTGATGTACTCAGAAACACTAGAAACTCAGTAGAAAAGTAAGCTCTGGCTGATTTGATGTACTCAGAAACACTAGAAACTCATTAGAAAAGTAAGCTCTGGCTGATTTGATATACTTAGAAACTCAGTAGAAAAGTAAGCTCTGGCTGATTTGATGTACTTAGAAACTCAGTAGAAAAGTAAGCTCTGGCTGATTTGATGTACTTAGAAACTCAGTAGAAAAGTAAGCTCTGGCTGATTTGATGTACTTAGAAACTCAGTAGAAAAGTAAGCTCTGACTGATTTGATGTACTTTGAAACACTAGAAACTCTGTGGAAAAGCAAGCTCTGGCTGATTTGATGTACTCAGAAACACTAGAAACTCAGTAGAAAAGTAAGCTCTGGCTGATTTGATGTACTAGAAACACTAGAAACTCAGTAGAAAAGTAAGCTCTGGCTGATTTGATGTACTCGGAAACACTAGAAACTCAGTAGAAAAGTAAGCTCTGGCTGATTTGATGTACTCGGAAACACTAGAAACTCAGTAGAAAAGTAAGCTCTGGCTGATTTGATGTACTTTGAAACACTAGAAACTCTGTGGAAAAGTAAGCTCTGGCTGATTTGATGTACTCAGAAACACTAGAAACTCAGTAGAAAAGTAAGCTCTGGCTGATTTGATGTACTTTGAAACACTAGAAACTCTGTGGAAAAGCAAGCTCTGGCTGATTTGATGTACTCAGAAACACTAGAAACTCAGTAGAAAAGTAAGCTCTGGCTGATTTGATGTACTCGGAAACACTAGAAACTCAGCAGAAAAGTAAGCTCTGGCTGATTTGATGTACTGGAAACACTAGAAACTCAGTAGAAAAGTAAGCTCTGGCTGATTTGATGTACTCGGAAACACTAGAAACTCAGTAGAAAAGTAAGCTCTGGCTGATTTGATGTACTCGGAAACACTAGAAACTCAGTAGAAAAGTAAGCTCTGGCTGATTTGATGTACTCGGAAACACTAGAAACTCAGTAGAAAAGTAAGCTCTGGCTGATTTGATGTACTTAGAAACACCAGAAACTCAGTAGAAAAGTAAGCCCTGGCTGATTTGATGTACTTAGAAATTCAGTAGAAAAGTAAGCTCTGGTTGATTTGATGTACTTGGAAACACTAGAAACTCAGTAGAAAAGTAAGCTCTGGCTGATTTGATGTACTTAGAAATTCAGTAGAAAAGTAAGCTCTGGTTGATTTGATGTACTTGGAAACACTAGAAACTCAGTAGAAAAGTAAGCTCTGGTTGGTTTGATGTACTTGGAAACACTAGAAACTCAGTAGAAAAGTAAGCTCTGGCTGATTTGATGTACTTGGAAACACTAGAAACTCAGTAGAAAAGTAAGCTCTGGTTGGTTTGATGTACTTGGAAACACTAGAAACTCAGTAGAAAAGTAAGCTCTGGCTGATTTGATGTACTTAGAAATTCAGTAGAAAAGTAAGCTCTGGTTGATTTGATGTACTTGGAAACACTAGAAATTCAGTAGAAAAGTAAGCTCTGGTTGATTTGATGTACTTGGAAACACTAGAAACTCAGTAGAAAAGTAAGCTCTGTTTGATTTGATGTACTTGGAAACACTAGAAACTCAGTAGAAAAGTAAGCTCTGGTTGGTTTGATGTACTTGGAAACACTAGAAACTCAGTAGAAAAGTAAGCTCTGGCTGATTTGATGTACTTAGAAATTCAGTAGAAAAGTAAGCTCTGGTTGATTTGATGTACTTGGAAACACTAGAAACTCAGTAGAAAAGTAAGCTCTGGCTGATTTGATGTACTTAGAAACACTAGAAATTCAGTAGAAAAGTAAGCTCTGTTTGATTTGATGTACTTGGAAACACTAGAAATTCAGTAGAAAAGTAAGCTCTGGTTGGTTTGATGTACTTGGAAACACTAGAAACTCAGTAGAAAAGTAAGCTCTGGTTGATTTGATGTACTTAGAAATTCAGTAGAAAAGTAAGCTCTGGTTGATTTGATGTACTTAGAAACACTAGAAATTCAGTAGAAAAGTAAGCTCTGGCTGATTTGATGTACTTAGAAACACTAGAAATTCAGTAGAAAAGTAAGCTCTGGCTGATTTGATGTACTTGGAAACACTAGAAACTCAGTAGAAAAGTAAGCTCTGGCTGATTTGATGTACTTAGAAACACTAGAAATTCAGTAGAAAAGTAAGCTCTGGTTAATTTGATGTACTTAGAAATTCAGTAGAAAAGTAAGCTCTGGCTGATTTGATGTACTTAGAAACACTAGAAATTCAGTAGAAAAGTAAGCTCTGGCTGATTTGATGTACTTGGAAACACTAGAAACTCAGTAGAAAAGTAAGCTCTGGCTGATTTGATGTACTTAGAAACACTAGAAATTCAGTAGAAAAGTAAGCTCTGGTTAATTTGATGTACTTAGAAATTCAGTAGAAAAGTAAGCTCTGGCTGATTTGATGTACTTAGAAACACTAGAAATTCAGTAGAAAAGTAAGCTCTGGTTGATTTGATGTACTTAGAAATTCAGTAGAAAAGTAAGCTCTGGTTGATTTGATGTACTTGGAAACACTAGAAATTCAGTAGAAAAGTAAGCTCTGGTTGATTTGATGTACTTGGAAACACTAGAAATTCAGTAGAAAAGTAAGCTCTGGCTGATTTGATGTACTTGGAAACAATAGAAATTCAGTAGAAAAGTAAGCTCTGGCTGATTTGATGTACTTAGAAATTCAGTAGAAAAGTAAGCTCTGGTTGATTTGATGTACTTGGAAACACTAGAAATTCAGTAGAAAAGTAAGCTCTGGCTGATTTGATGTACTTGGAAACACTAGAAATTCAGTAGAAAAGTAAGCTCTGGCTGATTTGATGTACTTAGAAATTCAGTAGAAAAGTAAGCTCTGGTTGATTTGATGTACTTGGAAACACTAGAAATTCAGTAGAAAAGTAAGCTCTGGCTGATTTGATGTACTTAGAAATTCAGTAGAAAAGTAAGCTCTGGTTGATTTGATGTACTTGGAAACACTAGAAATTCAGTAGAAAAGTAAGCTCTGGCTGATTTGATGTACTTAGAAATTCAGTAGAAAAGTAAGCTCTGGTTGATTTGATGTACTTGGAAACACTAGAAACTCAGTAGAAAAGTAAGCTCTGGCTGATTTGATGTACTTGGAAACACTAGAAATTCAGTAGAAAAGTAAGCTCTGGCTGATTTGATGTACTTAGAAATTCAGTAGAAAAGTAAGCTCTGGTTGATTTGATGTACTTAGAAATTCAGTAGAAAAGTAAGCTCTGGCTGATTTGATGTACTTAGAAATTCAGTAGAAAAGTAAGCTCTGGCTGATTTGATGTACTTGGAAACACTAGAAACTCAGTAGAAAAGTAAGCTCTGGCTGATTTGATGTACTTAGAAACTCAGTAGAAAAGTAAGCTCTGGCTGATTTGATGTACTTAGAAACTCAGTAGAAAAGTAAGCTCTGGCTGATTTGATGTACTCGGAAACACTAGAAACTCAGTAGAAAAGTAAGCTCTGGCTGATTTGATGTACTCGGAAACACTAGAAATTCAGTAGAAAAGTAAGCTCTGGCTGATTTGATGTACTTAGAAACACCAGAAACTCAGTAGAAAAGTAAGCCCTGGCTGATTTGATGTACTTAGAAACACTAGAAACTCAGTAGAAAAGTAAGCTCTGGCTGATTTGATGCACTCAGAAACACTAGAAACTCAGTAGAAAAGTAAGCTCTGGCTGATTTGATGTACTTAGAAACACTAGAACCTCAGTAGAAAAGTAAGCTCTGGCTGATTTCATGTACTTAGAAACACTAGAAACTCAAAAGAAAAGTAAGCTCTGGCTGATTTCATGTACTTAGAAACACTAGAAACTCAAAAGAAAAGTAAGTTCTGGCTGATTTCATATACTCAGAAACACTAGAAACTCAGTAGAAAAGTAAACTGGCTGATTTGATATACTTAGAAACACTAGAAACTCAGTAGAAAAGTAAGCTCTGGCTGATTTGATGTACTTGGAAACACTAGAAATTCAGTAGAAAAGTAAGCTCTGGCTGATTTGATGTACTTGGAAACACTAGAAACTCAGTAGAAAAGTAAGCTCTGGCTGATTTGATGTACTTAGAAATTCAGTAGAAAAGTAAGCTCTGGTTGATTTGATGTACTTGGAAACACTAGAAATTCAGTAGAAAAGTAAGCTCTGGCTGATTTGATGTACTTGGAAACACTAGAAACTCAGTAGAAAAGTAAGCTCCGGCTGATTTGATGTACTCAGAAACACTAGAAACTCAGTAGAAAAGTAAGCTCTGTCTGATTTGATGTACTTAGAAACACCAGAAACTCAGTAGAAAAGTAAGCCCTGGCTGATTTGATGTACTTAGAAACACTAGAAACTCAGTAGAAAAGTAAGCTCTGGCTCATTTGATGTACTCAGAAACTAGAAACTCAGTAGAAAAGTAAGCTCTGGCTGATTTGATGTACACAGAAACACAAGGAACTCAGTAGAAAAGTAAGCTCTGGCTGATTTGATGTACTTAGAAACACCAGAAACTCAGTAGAAAAGTAAGCTCTGGCTGATTTGATGTACACAGAAACACAAGGAACTCAGTAGAAAAGTAAGCTCTGGCTGATTTGATGTACTTAGAAACACCAGAAACTCAGTAGAAAAGTAAGCTCTGGCTCATTTGATGTACTCAGAAACTAGAAACTCAGTAGAAAAGTAAGCTCTGGCTGATTTGATGTACACAGAAACACAAGGAACTCAGTAGAAAAGTAAGCTCTGGCTGATTTGATGTACTTAGAAACAATAGAAACTCAGTAGAAAAGTAAGCTCTGGCTGATTTGATGTACTCGGAAACACTAGAAACTCAGTAGAAAAGTAAGCTCTGGCTGATTTGATGTACTCGGAAACACTAGAAACTCAGTAGAAAAGTAAGCTCTGGCTGATTTGATGTACTTAGAAACTCAGTAGAAAAGTAAGCACTGGCTGATTTGATGTACTTAGAAACTCAGTAGAAAAGTAAGCTCTGACTGATTTGATGTACTTTGAAACACTAGAAACTCTGAGGAAAAGCAAGCTCTGGCTGATTTGATGTACTTAGAAACTCAGTAGAAAAGTAAGCTCTGGCTGATTTGATGTACTTAGAAACTCAGTAGAAAAGTAAGCTCTGGCTGATTTGATGTACTTTGAAACACTAGAAACTCAGAAGAAAAGTAAGCTCTGGCTGATTTGATTTCCTCGGAAACACTAGAAACGCAGTAGAAAAGTAAGCTCTGGCTGATTTGATTTCCTCGGAAACACTAGAAACTCAGTAGAAAAGTAAGCTCTGGCTGATTTGATGTACTCAGAAACACTAGAAACTCAGTAGAAAAGTAAGCTCTGGCTGATTTGATGTACTTAGAAACTCAGTAGAAAAGTAAGCTCTGGCCGATTTGATGTACTTAGAAACTCAGTAGAAAAGTAAGCTCTGGCTGATTTGATTTCCTCGGAAACACTAGAAACTCAGTAGAAAAGTAAGCTCTGGCTGATTTGATGTACTTAGAAACACTAGAAACTCAGTAGAAAAGTAAGCTCTGGTTGATTTGATGTACTCAGAAACACTAGAAACTCAGTAGAAAAGTAAGCTCTGGCTGATTTGATGTACTTAGAAACACTAGAAACTCAGTAGAAAAGTAAGCTCTGGTTGATTTGATGTACTCAGAAACACTAGAAACTCAGTAGAAAAGTAAGCTCTGGTTGATTTGATGTACTCAGAAACACTAGAAACTCAGTAGAAAAGTAAGCTCTGGCTGATTTGATGTACTTAGAAACTCAGTAGAAAAGTAAGCTCTGGCCGATTTGATGTACTTAAAAACTCAGTAGAAAAGTAAGCTCTGGCCGATTTGATGTACTTAAAAACTCAGTAGAAAAGTAAGCTCTGGCCGATTTGATGTACTTAAAAACTCAGTAGAAAAGTAAGCTCTGACTGATTTGATGTACTTTGAAACACTAGAAACTCAGCGGAAAAGCAAGCTCTGGCTGATTTGATGTACTCAGAAACACTAGAAACTCAGTAGAAAAGTAAGCTCTGGCTGATTTGATGTACTTAGAAACACTAGAAACTCAGTAGAAAAGTAAGCTCTGGTTGATTTGATGTACTCAGAAACACTAGAAACTCAGTAGAAAAGTAAGCTCTGGTTGATTTGATGTACTCAGAAACACTAGAAACTCAGTAGAAAAGTAAGCTCTGGCTGATTTGATGTACTTAGAAACTCAGTAGAAAAGTAAGCTCTGGCCTATTTGATGTACTTAGAAACTCAGTAGAAAAGTAAGCTCTGGCTGATTTGATGTACTTAGAAACTCAGTAGAAAAGTAAGCTCTGACTGATTTGATGTACTTTGAAACACTAGAAACTCTGCGGAAAAGCAAGCTCTGGCTGATTTGATGTACTCAGAAACACTAGAAACTCAGTAGAAAAGTAAGCTCTGGCTGATTTGATGTACTCGGAAACACTAGAAACTCAGTAGAAAAGTAAGCTCTGGCTGATTTGATGTACTCGGAAACACTAGAAACTCAGTAGAAAAGTAAGCTCTGGCTGATTTGATGTACTCGGAAACACTAGAAACTCAGTAGAAAAGTAAGCTCTGGCTGATTTGATGTACTTAGAAACACCAGAAACTCAGTAGAAAAGTAAGCCCTGGCTGATTTGATGTACTTAGAAACACTAGAAACTCAGTAGAAAAGTAAGCTCTGGCTGATTTGATGCACTCAGAAACACTAGAAACTCAGTAGAAAAGTAAGCTCTGGCTGATTTGATGTACTTAGAAACACTAGAACCTCAGTAGAAAAGTAAGCTCTGGCTGATTTGATGTACTCAGAAACACTAGAAACTCAAAAGAAAAGTAAGCTCTGGCTGATTTCATGTACTTAGAAACACTAGAAACTCAAAAGAAAAGTAAGTTCTGGCTGATTTCATATACTCAGAAACACTAGAAACTCAGTAGAAAAGTAAACTGGCTGATTTGATGTACTTAGAAACACTAGAAACTCAGTAGAAAAGTAAGCTCTGGCTGATTTGATGTACTTGGAAACACTAGAAATTCAGTAGAAAAGTAAGCTCTGGCTGATTTGATGTACTTGGAAACACTAGAAACTCAGTAGAAAAGTAAGCTCTGGCTGATTTGATGTACTTAGAAATTCAGTAGAAAAGTAAGCTCTGGTTGATTTGATGTACTTAGAAATTCAGTAGAAAAGTAAGCTCTGGCTGATTTGATGTACTTAGAAACACTAGAAACTCAGTAGAAAAGTAAGTTCTGGCTGATTTGATGTACTTAGAAACACTAGAAACTCAGTAGAAAAGTAAGCTCTGGCTGATTTGATGTAATTAGAAACACTAGAAACTCAGTAGAAAAGTAAGCTCTGGCTGATTTGATGTACTTAGAAACACTAGAAACTCAGTAGAAAAGTAAGTTCTGGCTGATTTGATGTACTTAGAAACACTAGAAACTCAGTAGAAAAGTAAGCTCTGGCTGATTTGATGTACTCAGAAACACTAGAAACTCAGTAGAAAAGTAAGCTCTGGCTGATTTGATGTACTCAGAAACACTAGAAACTCATTAGAAAAGTAAGCTCTGGCTGATTTGATATACTTAGAAACTCAGTAGAAAAGTAAGCTCTGGCTGATTTGATGTACTTAGAAACTCAGTAGAAAAGTAAGCTCTGGCTGATTTGATGTACTTAGAAACTCAGTAGAAAAGTAAGCTCTGACTGATTTGATGTACTTTGAAACACTAGAAACTCTGTGGAAAAGCAAGCTCTGGCTGATTTGATGTACTCAGAAACACTAGAAACTCAGTAGAAAAGTAAGCTCTGGCTGATTTGATGTACTCAGAAACACTAGAAACTCAGTAGAAAAGTAAGCTCTGGCTGATTTGATGTACTCGGAAACACTAGAAACTCAGTAGAAAAGTAAGCTCTGGCTGATTTGATGTACTCGGAAACACTAGAAACTCAGTAGAAAAGTAAGCTCTGGCTGATTTGATGTACTTAGAAACACCAGAAACTCAGTAGAAAAGTAAGCCCTGGCTGATTTGATGTACTTAGAAACACTAGAAACTCAGTAGAAAAGTAAGCTCTGGCTGATTTGATGCACTCAGAAACACTAGAAACTCAGTAGAAAAGTAAGCTCTGGCTGATTTGATGTACTTAGAAACACTAGAACCTCAGTAGAAAAGTAAGCTCTGGCTGATTTCATGTACTTAGAAACACTAGAAACTCAAAGAAAAGTAAGCTCTGGCTGATTTGATGTACTTAGAAACACTAGAAACTCAAAAGAAAAGTAAGTTCTGGCTGATTTCATATACTCAGAAACACTAGAAACTCAGTAGAAAAGTAAACTGGCTGATTTGATATACTTAGAAACACTAGAAACTCAGTAGAAAAGTAAGCTCTGGCTGATTTGATGTACTTTGAAACACTAGAAATTCAGTAGAAAAGTAAGCTCTGGCTGATTTGATGTACTTGGAAACACTAGAAACTCAGTAGAAAAGTAAGCTCTGGCTGATTTGATGTACTTAGAAATTCAGTAGAAAAGTAAGCTCTGGTTGATTTGATGTACTTGGAAACACTAGAAATTCAGTAGAAAAGTAAGCTCTGGTTGATTTGATGTACTTAGAAATTCAGTAGAAAAGTAAGCTCTGGTTGATTTGATGTACTTGGAAACACTAGAAATTCAGTAGAAAAGTAAGCTCTGGCTGATTTGATGTACTTGGAAACACTAGAAATTCAGTAGAAAAGTAAGCTCTGGCTGATTTGATGTACTTAGAAATTCAGTAGAAAAGTAAGCTCTGGTTGATTTGATGTACTTGGAAACACTAGAAATTCAGTAGAAAAGTAAGCTCTGGCTGATTTGATGTACTTGGAAACACTAGAAATTCAGTAGAAAAGTAAGCTCTGGCTGATTTGATGTACTTAGAAATTCAGTAGAAAAGTAAGCTCTGGTTGATTTGATGTACTTGGAAACACTAGAAATTCAGTAGAAAAGTAAGCTCTGGCTGATTTGATGTACTTAGAAATTCAGTAGAAAAGTAAGCTCTGGTTGATTTGATGTACTTGGAAACACTAGAAACTCAGTAGAAAAGTAAGCTCTGGCTGATTTGATGTACTTGGAAACACTAGAAATTCAGTAGAAAAGTAAGCTCTGGCTGATTTGATGTACTTAGAAATTCAGTAGAAAAGTAAGCTCTGGTTGATTTGATGTACTTGGAAACACTAGAAATTCAGTAGAAAAGTAAGCTCTGGCTGATTTGATATACTTAGAAATTCAGTAGAAAAGTAAGCTCTGGTTGATTTGATGTACTTAGAAATTCAGTAGAAAAGTAAGCTCTGGCTGATTTGATGTACTTAGAAATTCAGTAGAAAAGTAAGCTCTGGCTGATTTGATGTACTTGGAAACACTAGAAACTCAGTAGAAAAGTAAGCTCTGGCTGATTTGATGTACTTAGAAACTCAGTAGAAAAGTAAGCTCTGGCTGATTTGATGTACTTAGAAATTCAGTAGAAAAGTAAGCTCTGGCTGATTTGATGTACTTAGAAATTCAGTAGAAAAGTAAGCTCTGGTTGATTTGATGTACTTAGAAATTCAGTAGAAAAGTAAGCTCTGGTTGATTTGATGTACTCGGAAACACTAGAAACTCAGTAGAAAAGTAAGCTCTGGCTGATTTGATGTACTCGGAAACACTAGAAACTCAGTAGAAAAGTAAGCTCTGGCTGATTTGATGTACTTGGAAACACTAGAAACTCAGTAGAAAAGTAAGCTCTGGCTGATTTGATGTACTTAGAAACACCAGAAACTCAGTAGAAAAGTAAGCCCTGGCTGATTTGATGTACTTAGAAACACTAGAAACTCAGTAGAAAAGTAAGCTCTGGCTGATTTGATGTACTCAGAAACACTAGAAACTCAGTAGAAAAGTAAGCTCTGGCTGATTTGATGTACTTAGAAACACTAGAACCTCAGTAGAAAAGTAAGCTCTGGCTGATTTCATGTACTTAGAAACACTAGAAACTCAAAAGAAAAGTAAGCTCTGGCTGATTTCATGTACTTAGAAACACTAGAAACTCAAAAGAAAAGTAAGTTCTGGCTGATTTCATATACTCAGAAACACTAGAAACTCAGTAGAAAAGTAAACTGGCTGATTTGATATACTTAGAAACACTAGAAACTCAGTAGAAAAGTAAGCTCTGGCTGATTTGATGTACTTGGAAACACTAGAAATTCAGTAGAAAAGTAAGCTCTGGCTGATTTGATGTACTTGGAAACACTAGAAACTCAGTAGAAAAGTAAGCTCTGGCTGATTTGATGTACTTAGAAATTCAGTAGAAAAGTAAGCTCTGGTTGATTTGATGTACTTAGAAATTCAGTAGAAAAGTAAGCTCTGGTTGATTTGATGTACTTAGAAATTCAGTAGAAAAGTAAGCTCTGGCTGATTTGATGTACTTAGAAATTCAGTAGAAAAGTAAGCTCTGGCTGATTTGATGTACTTAGAAATTCAGTAGAAAAGTAAGCTCTGGTTGATTTGATGTACTTAGAAATTCAGTAGAAAAGTAAGCTCTGGTTGATTTGATGTACTTAGAAACACTAGAACCTCAGTAGAAAAGTAAGTTCTGGCTGATTTGATGTACTTAGAAACACTAGAAACTCAGTAGAAAAGTAAGCTCTGGCTGATTTGATGTAATTAGAAACACTAGAAACTCAGTAGAAAAGTAAGCTCTGGCTGATTTGATGTACTTAGAAACACTAGAAACTCAGTAGAAAAGTAAGTTCTGGCTGATTTGATGTACTTAGAAACACTAGAAACTCAGTAGAAAAGTAAGCTCTGGCTGATTTGATGTACTCAGAAACACTAGAAACTCATTAGAAAAGTAAGCTCTGGCTGATTTGATATACTTAGAAACTCAGTAGAAAAGTAAGCTCTGGCTGATTTGATGTACTTTGAAACACTAGAAACTCTGCGGAAAAGCAAGCTCTGGCTGATTTGATGTACTCAGAAACACTAGAAACTCAGTAGAAAAGTAAGCTCTGGCTGATTTGATGTACTCGGAAACACTAGAAACTCTGCGGAAAAGCAAGCTCTGGCTGATTTGATGTACTCAGAAACACTAGAAACTCAGTAGAAAAGTAAGCTCTGGCTGATTTGATGTACTCAGAAACACTAGAAACTCAGTAGAAAAGTAAGCTCTGGTTGATTTGATGTACTCGGAAACACTAGAAACTCAGTAGAAAAGTAAGCTCTGGCTGATTTGATGTACTCGGAAACACTAGAAACTCAGTAGAAAAGTAAGCTCTGGCTGATTTGATGTACTCGGAAACACTAGAAACTCAGTAGAAAAGTAAGCTCTGGCTGATTTGATGTACTTAGAAACACCAGAAACTCAGTAGAAAAGTAAGCCCTGGCTGATTTGATGTACTTAGAAACACTAGAAACTCAGTAGAAAAGTAAGCTCTGGCTGATTTGATGTACTCAGAAACTAGAAACTCAGTAGAAAAGTAAGCTCCGGCTGATTTGATGTACTCAGAAACACTAGAAACTCAGTAGAAAAGTAAGCTCTGGCTGATTTGATGTACTTAGAAACACCAGAAACTCAGTAGAAAAGTAAGCCCTGGCTGATTTGATGTACTTAGAAACACTAGAAACTCAGTAGAAAAGTAAGCTCTGGCTCATTTGATGTACTCAGAAACTAGAAACTCAGTAGAAAAGTAAGCTCTGGCTGATTTGATGTACACAGAAACACAAGGAACTCAGTAGAAAAGTAAGCTCTGGCTGATTTGATGTACTTAGAAACACCAGAAACTCAGTAGAAAAGTAAGCTCTGGCTGATTTGATGTACACAGAAACACAAGGAACTCAGTAGAAAAGTAAGCTCTGGCTGATTTGATGTACTTAGAAACACCAGAAACTCAGTAGAAAAGTAAGCTCTGGCTCATTTGATGTACTCAGAAACTAGAAACTCAGTAGAAAAGTAAGCTCTGGCTGATTTGATGTACACAGAAACACAAGGAACTCAGTAGAAAAGTAAGCTCTGGCTGATTTGATGTACTTAGAAACACTAGAAACTCAGTAGAAAAGTAAGCTCTGGCTGATTTGATGTACTCGGAAACACTAGAAACTCAGTAGAAAAGTAAGCTCTGGCTGATTTGATGTACTCGAAACACTAGAAACTCAGTAGAAAAGTAAGCTCTGGCTGATTTGATGTACTTAGAAACTCAGTAGAAAAGTAAGCACTGGCTGATTTGATGTACTTAGAAACTCAGTAGAAAAGTAAGCTCTGACTGATTTGATGTACTTTGAAACACTAGAAACTCTGCGGAAAAGCAAGCTCTGGCTGATTTGATGTACTTAGAAACTCAGTAGAAAAGTAAGCTCTGGCTGATTTGATGTACTTAGAAACTCAGTAGAAAAGTAAGCTCTGGCTGATTTGATGTACTTTGAAACACTAGAAACTCAGAAGAAAAGTAAGCTCTGGCTGATTTGATTTCCTCGAAACACTAGAAACGCAGTAGAAAAGTAAGCTCTGGCTGATTTGATTTCCTCGGAAACACTAGAAACTCAGTAGAAAAGTAAGCTCTGGCTGATTTGATGTACTCAGAAACACTAGAAACTCAGTAGAAAAGTAAGCTCTGGCTGATTTGATGTACTTAGAAACTCAGTAGAAAAGTAAGCTCTGGCCGATTTGATGTACTTAGAAACTCAGTAGAAAAGTAAGCTCTGGCTGATTTGATTTCCTCGAAACACTAGAAACTCAGTAGAAAAGTAAGCTCTGGCTGATTTGATGTACTTAGAAACACTAGAAACTCAGTAGAAAAGTAAGCTCTGGTTGATTTGATGTACTCAGAAACACTAGAAACTCAGTAGAAAAGTAAGCTCTGGCTGATTTGATGTACTTAGAAACTCAGTAGAAAAGTAAGCTCTGGCTGATTTGATGTACTTAAAAACTCAGTAGAAAAGTAAGCTCTGACTGATTTGATGTACTTTGAAACACTAGAAACTCAGTAGAAAAGTAAGCTCTGGCTGATTTGATGTACTCGGAAACACTAGAAACTCAGTAGAAAAGTAAGCTCTGGCTGATTTAATGTACTTAGAAACACCAGAAACTCAGTAGAAAAGTAAGCTCTGGCTGATTTGATGTACTTAGAAACACCAGAAACTCAGTAGAAAAGTAAGCTCTGGCTGATTTGATGTACTTATAAATACTAGAAACTCAGTAGAAAAGTAAGCTCTGGCTGATTTGATGTACTCAGAAACTAGAAACTCAGTAGAAAAGTAAGCTCTGGCTGATTTGATGTACTCAGAAACACTAGAAACTCAATAGAAAAGTAAGCTCTGGCTGATTTGATGTACTCAGAAACTAGGAACTCAGTAGAAAAGTAAGCTCTGGCTGATTTGATGTACTTAGAAACACTAGAAACTCAGTAGAAAAGTAAGCTCTGGCTGATTTGATGTACTCGGAAACACTAGAAACTCAGTAGAAAAGTAAGCTCTGGCTGATTTGATGTACTTAGAAACACTAGAAACTCAGTAGTAAAGTAAGCACTGGCTGATTTGATGTACTTAGAAACTCAGTAGAAAAGTAAGCACTGGCTGATTTGATGTACTTAGAAACTCAGTAGAAAAGTAAGCTCTGACTGATTTGATGTACTTTGAAACACTAGAAACTCTGCGGAAAAGCAAGCTCTGGCTGATTTGATGTACTTAGAAACTCAGTAGAAAAGTAAGCTCTGGCTGATTTGATGTACTTAGAAACTCAGTAGAAAAGTAAGCTCTGGCTGATTTGATTTCCTCGGAAACACTAGAAACTCAGAAGAAAAGTAAGCTCTGGCTGATTTGATTTCCTCGGAAACACTAGAAACGCAGTAGAAAAGTAAGCTCTGGCTGATTTGATTTCCTCGGAAACACTAGAAACTCAGTAGAAAAGTAAGCTCTGGCTGATTTGATGTACTCAGAAACACTAGAAACTCAGTAGAAAAGTAAGCTCTGGCTGATTTGATGTACTTAGAAACTCAGTAGAAAAGTAAGCTCTGGCCGATTTGATGTACTTAGAAACTCAGTAGAAAAGTAAGCTCTGGCTGATTTGATTTCCTCGGAAACACTAGAAACTCAGTAGAAAAGTAAGCTCTGGCTGATTTGATGTACTCAGAAACACTAGAAACTCAGTAGAAAAGTAAGCTCTGGCTGATTTGATGTACTTAGAAACTCAGTAGAAAAGTAAGCTCTGGCCGATTTGATGTACTTAAAAACTCAGTAGAAAAGTAAGCTCTGACTGATTTGATGTACTTTGAAACACTAGAAACTCAGCGGAAAAGCAAGCTCTGGCTGATTTGATGTACTTAGAAACACCAGAAACTCAGTAGAAAAGTAAGCCCTGGCTGATTTGATGTACTTGAAAACACTAGAAACTCAGTAGAAAAGTAAGCTCCGGCTGATTTGATGTACTCAGAAACACTAGAAACTCAGTAGAAAAGTAAGCTCTGTCTGATTTGATGTACTTAGAAACACCAGAAACTCAGTAGAAAAGTAAGCCCTGGCTGATTTGATGTACTTAGAAACACTAGAAACTCAGTAGAAAAGTAAGCTCTGGCTCATTTGATGTACTCAGAAACTAGAAACTCAGTAGAAAAGTAAGCTCTGGCTGATTTGATGTACTTATAAATACTAGAAACTCAGTAGAAAAGTAAGCTCTGGCTGATTTGATGTACTCAGAAACTAGAAACTCAGTAGAAAAGTAAGCTCTGGCTGATTTGATGTACTCAGAAACACTAGAAACTCAATAGAAAAGTAAGCTCTGGCTGATTTGATGTACTCAGAAACTAGGAACTCAGTAGAAAAGTAAGCTCTGGCTGATTTGATGTACTTAGAAACACTAGAAACTCAGTAGAAAAGTAAGCTCTGGCTGATTTGATGTACTTAGAAACACTAGAAACTCAGTAGTAAAGTAAGCTCTGGCTTATTTGATTTACTTAGAAACACTAGAACCTCAATAGAAAAGTAAGCTCTGGCTGATTTGATGTACTTAGAAACACTAGAAACTCAGTAGAAAAGTAAGCTCTGGCTGATTTGATGTACTTAGAAACACTAGAAACTCAGTAAAAAGTAAGCTCTGGCTGATTTGATGTACTTAGAAACACTAGAAACTCAGTAGAAAAGTAAGCTCTGGCTGATTTGATGTACTCAGAAACACTAAAAACTCAGTAGAAAAGTAAGCTTTGGCTGATTTGATGTACTCGGAAACACTAGAAACTCAGTAGAAAAGTAAACTGGCTGATTTGATGTACTCAGAAACACTAGAAACTCAGTAGAAAAGTAAGCTCTGGCTGATTTGATGTACTTAGAAACACTAAAAACTCAGTCGAAAAGTAAGCTCTGGCTGATTTGATGTACTCAGAAACACTAGAAACTCAGTAGAAAAGTAAGCTCTGGCTGATTTGATGTACTCAGAAACACTAAAAACTCAGCAGAAAAGGAAGCTCTGGCTGATTTGATGTACTCGGAAACACTAGAAACTCAGCAGAAAAGTAAGCTCTGGCTGATTTGATGTACTCAGAAACACTAAAAACTCAGCAGAAAAGGAAGCTCTGGCTGTTTTGATGTACTCAGAAACACTAGAAACTTACCAACAGAATATTTATTAAGAAATAAAACTTTAGGTATTTTTCGATTTCTGATTATCTAAGACAACACATTATTTTGCATATCTCAAACCTTATAACATTTATCTCGCCTGAAACAACTGAGACTTCATAAAAACTACAAAAATGTTGAACATATTTTATGTATTATTATAAATGACCATTCCTCGTGTATCACCAATAAAAAAATCTTACATATAAAGTGTGCGTACTGACGTCTGTTTCTGGAAAGGCTACATTAGTTACAGTGAGTTTCTGGCTACAAGCAGATGACAAATGGGTAAAAAGGATTGAACCACTGGTATCCAAAATGCTCAGAAAAGCTTCTTTGTCAGATGGCTCAAGTGGTGAAAGATTAACTTCCTGGAAGAAAGAAATGAAATATTTATGTACTAACTGAGAAGCACATAGCATTAACTACACTATCATACACAGTAAAAAACATATACACTAATAAGTACACCACCATAACCCCTCATACCAACCAAGTAAATTACTAACTCTAAGAAAGGAAGAGTTACTTTCTTGAGTCCAGAAGTTTTGAACTGTGTCTTGTGGGTCACTAGGTGTTAAACTTTAGGTAAATTTTAATGGTTAAAGTTGGTTTAAACAGAACAATTACTTTTTCATAAATTACAATGTCCAACTGTGACTTGATTTTAGATAGTTTGAAACAAGATCACACAGCCCAAAAAGTTACTAATACATACATACATATATATCTATTGAATTAGAGTTTGTATTTCAAACTTTGACTAACACACAAATTGATTTGGTAGTCAATAGAAAGAAGTTTCTAACTTTAAATATTAATGAATAGTTGAGCTTTTTATAATTGTTTAAATAACCTTCACTCACTATATCTTAAGAAGTACTTGTGTTAACTTTTTCAGTCTTCAAAGTTCTTACATTTTCCACAATTTTTATTATTTACAGTTTCTTTTGTAGAGTCATTACTTTATTGTTTAATTCTATTTCATATTACACTCTGTTCTTGTGCAATGCTTCTTTTCAATGCATAGTTTATCATTAACTGATAAATGTGTTTTTCACTTGAAAAAGAGCACTTCTTTAAAACAGCACCACGGAAGTTAAAGACAACCACAAAATTTAAGGTAAAACTTTTTTATCACCTTTGCATTTTTCTATTTATTCATTTGTTAGTTAAGCTAACAGAAGATGTCTTAACAATCACAACAAAATTCTAAAGGTTGTGCAAATATTTTCTGTAGCTGAAGTTTGGAAAACACTCAGATTAATTGGTCAATGGAGAGGCATTCACTTGGCGATACAGTCTAAATGAAGCAAAGTGCTACACATGTAGAACATGAGGTTATATAACCTATATGAAAGCCAATGTGTCTGTTACATCACATTATACTTGATTTCTCAAAATAGGAGACACAAAAGCTAAGTTGTTTTTATCCAGATAGAACAGTTCAACTACTATCTGCCCACTGATTTCAGTGACGGGGGGTTGTAAGAGTAGTTAGTATTGATATAAGCCTAAGGGATAGATGCATTGTGGGATTACCTAGCCTAAAGCGAAGTGCAAACAATCTGTCATAAAAGTAAAAATACTGATTCTGAATCAAACTATCTTCTGTTACATCACCAGTGATTTTAATAACATCTTCTACTTTCATTTCACAGATAAACAATAATTTTAGGTTATACTTTTACGATAAGCAACATGACATAAGACACACAGTGGAAACATTGTATTACCAAAACACACTGGTTTTATATACATTAGAAATTATTAATACCACTGATTTTTACTAATAATTATTCCATGAATACACAATGGCTTCCTTTTGAGAATTATCTCAAATCTGACTGGCTCAGAAAGGAATTTACTGACACTTGACTTACTCAACTATACTTTCCTGCTTCTTTGTTAGTTAAGCTTGATTTTGTAAAATTTATTTACTTTAGTTAGCTATGGCATAAGATGTGGTAGTATGTACCCCAACATTTTTAACAGAATATATACTAATTCATAAAATTACTGCCTTCCAGTTTATTCAAATCAACCAAACAAAGCAGGGAAACTTAATGGCACAAAAAAGTCTGGAATATCAGATCTATAAAAAATATGTTTTCAGATACCATCAACCATGTACAAAATGCGAGAAACACTACTGCCCATTTGTTTCAGTTAGTTTATATTCATTTGTCACGAGACATAGTGTAGCTTTTAAAAATGAATACATACATTCTGATCCTTTTTGTGAAAGATTAATGTTTGGACCTACACTGATAAAGCTTCTAACCAGCACTTTTTGTTAATGTTACATTTAGAAGTTTTAAAAAAATTAATTTTTGGCTTTAATATCTTATGTTTCACCACGTTCTTAACGAAACCAAAACCTATACCTACTCGTATATTTTATTAACTACTTCTTACATGTGGTGAAGTAAAAACATGTAGCCTAATTAGGGACATATCCCAACTGCTGTGGAACCAATTTTTAAAGCTCTCTCTCTCTTTCTGAGGTTAATTTTTACCCTTTCTGCATTATAGATTGAGAAATTTTAAAAATATATCTTTGGTGAGCAATACTTTTTGTTCATAACCATATTATCTGAAAAATGTTTTTAAAATGTCATTCAAGCTACAGTCGCTGTTGTTACAATATATTTCCTTTATATGTCAAAATTTATATAACTGTTGCATGATATTTATGCATTCAAACTCAAAATAAACACATTTCCTGTTGCATTTTATTTTAGAGGAAATTATATATTTTAAATTGGTGGGTGTGGTGTTTGTTTGTTTTAACCAAGCCACATTGGGCTATCTGCTACATCCACCATGAGTAATCAAACCCCTGATATTAGTGTTATAAATCCATAGACTTGCTTGCTATACTTCATACATACAAGTGGCTATATGTCATAAATAAGACGCTATCATCAAGTAGTGTGCCCATAGAAACAATGATAATCCCTCACAGTTCACACACTTAACTTCTACACCCATACTAGCCTGTGTGTTCCAAAGTTCAAAATAATTCACCTTGGGTCCTCTGTGATCAACTGCTACTTCCTTTAATACTAATAAATTGAATACTAGAGTGAAAGTTTGTTATTGCTATTTTGGTAACTAAAACACTTAACTTTCCATGTAAGTTACAGCAAGAAACCTTACACAGGAGAACTATTTCAAAACACCCTCTGGTTTATATTATTACTGTATCAAATTTTATTTATTCTCAAATATACTTGCACAGTAATACAGAATATTTGCACACTCATATTCAACTACTAGAGGCAATCGTGCCCTGTACAGTAACTCAGTGGTCAACTGTTTAATGAAATAGAGCAAAAATGCAGAAACCTAAATTCCTCATGTAACTGATATGAATTTGACAAGTTACACAAAAACCATTTACTGTATAAATAACTTCAATTTATGTATTTTTTTTACAAACACATCACTCAAGGCATATGTCAAATAAAGCACGTGTATTTGTACCTCAAAAATCAGTTATTTCTCAAGAATTTTTTATTTTCTACTTATTAACAGAAACAAATCACCAATGGCACAGATTATACAGATTTACTAAACCTAAACAGATACCTAACTGTACAAAACATTTTTAAAGATCTTTCTTCAACTATTACTCACCTTGCACACCTCTAGTGTATGTATAGCAAGGACAATCACCAAAACTCTACATTTATGATTCAACAAGAAAATAATTCAGATGTAAAAAAACATCCACCAGTGTAAAAGATTTTTGAAAACATGCTATTTTAATGCATCATTTAAACATTATCTCTAACATAAACAAAGAACCAATGGCTTCATGCATTCTGATATTAGTCCATAGCAGTGTATTTGACATTTTAGCATACTGTTACAAACTGTTGGAAAGTGGTGCTGAGACAGTTCTGTCTTTGTCTTTGTACAATCTTATGCACTAACTAGAAGAGAAATGTGTAAAAAAAGGGAAACAATGGAATGTGAGAAGAAATAAAAACAACACATCCCTGAGAGATTACACCACTTGTGAGCTAAGTGTATTAACTTCCCTTTAGTGTCACCAACATGGGAAGAAACATGGAGAACCTAAAGAAAAACATTAGACAAATAACATGATCCGTCAGTGTAGACAGACTAGGGTTCAACACACCGTAACATGGGAATTTGAACTTAGTAAACACCTGGAATTGTACATCAGGTCTGTGGTAGGAAGTGCCCTCTACTTTTCATCCCAAAACACATGTACTGGTAAGGAGTAGAAGCTTCAACACCAATAACTCACCTCTGTATGCATAACCAACACAGGATCCACCAGGAATTGACATCTGGCAGATATAAGAAAGGTTGAGAGCCAGGTGGTATTCCTTTTCAGTCCAAAACCTGGGGGATTGAGAATTTTTGTCCAATATGCACATGGAGGAGGGCATCATCCAAATATTTGGAAAAACTTATGTGGCTGGTTCATCTCTAACCAACACCCAATCCCTGAGAACTGACATCCAGCAGATGGGAGGAAGGATGGTTCCTCAACTAGAGGGGCAAACTGTTCAGCAAATAGAAGGTGATACTTCCAGTTAGGTGTATCTGTCTTCTTCAGATAACTCAAAAGTCACATTTGAGGACAGGAATTAGCCATGGTGTGATGAGCTGATCTGTGAATACCACGATGTCATCCATAGATAGACCCAGTTCATCTCGCCTAACTGCACCTGGAGATAAAAACTAAATGAAACAGTGGCAGACCATCTATTACAAAAGTGTGGCATTGAGGAAGGAAAACACAACCCCATGTCAGATACTATGGTAAAGAATGAAGTTTTGAAGCATACATTAAAGACAGTTGCAAACAACGAAGGAGCAGAGGGGGTTCATGGGACTCCGTGTACAAATTCTGGGCTGGAGAAGTGTGGAAGGCTCCTGTACAGAGCTGCAGCCCCTGATGGTGAACAGGGTTCAACATTTACAAGGCTGAAGTCCTATCCTGACACAGTCACAAACCAGATATCCATAGTTGATCGAAAAAGGGCACAATAGATTTTTTAGCATGGAACACTGATCTGCCCCAAAGAGGTGGAAGAGAGAACACAGAAGATGTTCACTGTCCTTGTACACTTGGCGCGCGTAGCTGCTTGAAGTGTGGAATGAAGGTCAGCTTACAGTCAAATGTAAGCCCCAAGAACATTGTTCAGGGACCAAGGAAAGCATAACTTCATCAATACGGAGTTCAGGATCAGGGTGAATACCCAGTTGACAGCAAAAGTGAATACAAACAGTTTAGGAGAAAGGTTGAAACCAATTTCTGTGGTCCACGTCAGTAAATGATTTAAAGGAAGTCTGTAGCTGCCGCTCATACCTCATATTTAATGACTGACACGAGATGTGGAAGTTGCCAACAAAGAGACCGTTTGCACCTATAGGAAGTAGTTGTCCATTGATTCCATTAATCTTCATCATGAAAAGCGTAACGCTCCAGACACAACCCTGAGTGACTCCAAGTTCCTGTGGGAAAGAATGAGAAAGTGTCAAACCCACATGGAACTCGGAATCGCTGATTCATTAAAAAATGTTCAATAAAAATGAGCAAATTGCCACGTAACCCATATATATGGAGGTCTCGCAAAATGCCATACCTCCATGCTGTATCATAAACATTCTCCATGGTGGAGTGCTGTCTTTGGAACCTGAGTGGGTGAGAGGAGGTTGTTTGATTCAATGAACCAAACAAGATGAGCATTAATCATCCTCTATAAATCTTACAGAGACAGCTCATCAAAGCAACTGGACTGTAGTTCAGAAGAATCTTGGGATCCTTCCCAGGTTTAGGAAAAGGGAATACAATAGCATGGTGCAAAGCATTGGAAAAAAACATTCTCTTAGACTGATAAAGAGCAAGATTAAGTTCCACCAGTGTAAAGGGGTGATTATTGTCAAAGAGATAATCATTCTGCCTGTGTTTTAATGGCTATGAAAATGGGGGATGAAGTAGAAGTGCTAGATGCTTGAGAAGAGCTTTCCCCGACGAGAGTATTGATAATGCCCTGGTCATCAGAGAACAAGACTGAAAGGAGAGAAGAAGGATATTGGCCACTAACCTTTCAAATTTTGTCCCATATAACTTTGAAACTGGTGGTAGAAGAAATGCTAGAGGTGTATTTAATCCAAGATGCCTTCTGGCCTTGACATCTGACCCTGCTAAAATGCGATGCAGTTTAAAAGTGTGGGATATCTATGAAAGGTATTTCAAGCCTATTTTTGAACTTTTCTTGTCATGTGGCAGACAGGATTCCACCAAAGATAAGGATACTGTAGAAAACATGTCAAAGTTTTAGGAATACACTGAGTAGCTGCTTGACCAGTCAGTCAGTTGCTGCTGCCACACAGTCATCTATCGATGGTTTATACATGATGGCAGGATCAAGTTCTGAGAGTGTTGAAAGAAGGTCAGTTAACCTGTTCCAACTTCCATCAAGGCACGCGGGTCATTTACCATAACCAGTCTCTCTCAAAATGATAGGAAAATAATCACTACCACATGGATTACTGTCGACTCTCCAAGAAAAGTAAATGAAAAGTGAAGGAGTAGATAGAAAGATGAATACCAGTAAAAGACTAACGAGGTGCATGAAAATAAGTATAAGAACAGTATTGAAGATAGGCAAATTGTGGTCCAAAGCATATGCTCTATAGCACAACCCCTCCCCATCAATACTAGTATCACACCAAAAGGGAGATGTGGTCATTCCATGTCAAATCATCCAGGGGGCTGCAGGTGACACCCACAGAATGCCTTGTAAAATTCACGCTCATCTACCCATGTAATGAAAAATTGTAAAAGATTAGATCAGTATCTCTAATAGTTTCTAACTTACAGCCCTGTAAAATGTAATTAATTTTTTGTATTTTTGAGCAACTTTGGCTGCTTAAAGCTGCAACAGTAAAGTTGGTAGAAAGCTGAAATTGGCTACACTGACTGAATTAATCTCACAGAATTCAAAAATTGTCTCAAACCAAGTTTATCTCTCTTACGATTTGCATAGTGAGGCTGTAAAATCACCTGAAAACCCAGAATGGTAAAAAAGCATTGGTTAATGTAATTAGCCATAGCTCTGAGACTTAATATGATACAAAGCTGTATTTCGTTTTCTAATTTCTTATAACATGTCAGTTGATAAATCAGCAATTGTTGTAATTAAAAGTCTATTAGATCTCTTGTAAAAAAATGTAGCTGCATGCTTAACAGCATTAAATAAACATTGCTTTGTTCAAACAGCTTGATTAAATTTCTGAAATTCGAGTTTGATTATGTTGAGATCACTTTGACTTAGAACATAGTGGCGAGCACTACTGCCTTGCATGGTAGGTACACTTACCTAACAAAGAATATGTATGAAAGGAATCCAGTTTCATCTTTACATGACCTTGCAGGCCATAAGAACAGTTTGTTTCTTGATTTCTTCATAAATGACACCAACACATCAGAATGTTCATCTGATCTATCTTTTATGTTTCCCACATACCATTCATGATCGTATATGCATGCCACATATTTCCCTGGCTGATAATTGTCATTGCTATCATTAGACCCTATTTGAGCTGCTGTAGCATCACTTTCACTGCTACTACCAACAGTTACAACTGTACACACATCATCATCTGATAGTGGAGAATAAAGCTATGATGTGACCTAATACCTGCCATAGTTTTGCATTTTTCATAGCACTCAAGTTGATCAAACTTTACACAATTCTGCAGGACTGATTCCTGATGGACAAGAAAGAACTGAATGCCCTGAATGTGGTCCTTTGCCCAATGGTACATATCAGAGACACTTAAAATTTGAGAATTTATTATTTTACACAACCTTGAATTTTTTGAAGATCATGTTCAGAGATGTAAGAATATATGGTAAAGGCTGATTAGAATATTTCAATGGGATTCATAAATTATTTCAAAATTGTATGGATATCTTTGCATACAGTAACACACCTCAATTGAAGTGTTTTTTTTTTTCAAGTAAACAACGTATGGTCAAAGGATACTTTAAAACAGAAGTACACAAAGTCCGGTCTGCAATGAGTCGCAAATTAGTCTGCGATGTCCAACAGGAAAGTCAAACATAGAGTTCACACCCTTAGAGTTTGCACCTGTGCAAAGATTAAGCGCTATAGAAGAATATGCATTAGATTAGATACTGGATGGTTCCATATTTGTGTTGAGCAACAAAGAAAATTTAATAACCAAATCTTGTTAATGCATAGGCATTTAATCATTGGCACAATGACGTAATATGTCCATAATTACAAAATCTCACACATTCCAATTGTTCTTCGAGATTTACTTACGAGCCCTATTTTGATATTATTTCGTAACAAAAATGGCAGCTAATTGTAAAAGAAAAGTTGACGACGAAAACCAGCAGTTTCATGATGATTGGACTGCGCAAAACTGTTTTGTTCAACAACAGAAGAACGTGATTTGTCTGCTGTGTCATTCAACAGTAGCAGGGGCAAAGATATCCAATATAGAGTGTCATTATGAGTTGAAGCATAAAGATTTCCACAATGTTGTCAATGTTGAATGAACAGCTCAAATTGAATCTCTGTTGCAGTTGCTGAATCACAAGCAGAACGTTTCCTCAAAGCAGTCAGCAGATTTTGGTACAGCATGTGAGGTCAGTTACGATATTTCGTTGATGATAGCGAAATTTGGCCGACCGTTCACTGATGGTGATTTTGTCAAGCAATGTATGATTACTGCATTGGAAAAGTTGTGTCCAGAAGCAGTTCGCAAGCTACAAATGGTGGCTTAGAATCGTATGACAGTTCAACGAAGAATTTCACACCTCTCAGCAGACGTGACAAGACAGCTTACAAATAAAGCAGCCAACTTTGTCTACTTCTCTCTGGCAGCAGACGAGTTCACTGACGTCAGTTCAACAGCACAGCTACTAGTTTTTGTTCGTGGTGTGTTGTCATCATTTGATATCACAGAGGAACTAATTGGCATGAATTCCATGAAGGGTCAGACAACTGGGTCTGCTCTATTCGAGGAGACAGTATGACTGTGTAGTAGTGTTTCATTGGATTTCATGAAACTGGTAAGTGTGACAACTGATGGAGCACCAGCCATGACTGGAGAAAGTAAGAGGCTGGTTGAACTGTTGATGAAGCATCGAGGAAAGCAGAACAGACAATTGAAGTTGCACTGTATTATTCACCAACAGAACCTGTGCAGTAAAGAACTTGGTTTTCAGACACTGATGGCATTAGTGACAAAAACCATTAATTTCATCCAATCACGAGGGCTCAATCACCGTCACTTTCCGAAGTCTTCTTGAAGAAATTGATTCAGACTATGGTGACCTTGTGTATCACTGTGAAGTATGCTGGCTGAGTAGAGGGAAGTTGCTCAGAAGATTCTGGAAGTTGATTGATGAGGTGATAGAATTCCTCAGAAGCAAGAACAAAGAGACAGAAGTGATTTCCATGACTGATCCAGCATAGCAAGCTGATTTGACCTTTCTGGTTGACATGACACAATACTTGAATGATCTGAATTTGAAGTTGCAAGGCAAAAATCAGCTTGTCTGTCAGCTTCAAATCATGTCTCAGCTTTCAGGACTGCTTTCAAGTTTCAGTTGTTCTGGCAGCAAGCAGCATCAGGCAACTTCATGCACTTTCCACTTTTCAGTCACAGCTACAGAAGAATCAGAACATTGACACACAAGTATATGTTGGGAAGCTAGATACCTTGATTCAATCCATCAACTCACGGTTTCATTACTTTGACCAATGCAGATTGTTGATGAAACTTTTTGCTGATCTGTTCAGTGTGTCAGTGGATGACTTATCAGCAGAATATTAGCTCAAACTTACTGATCTCCAGGCTTTTGATGAACTGCGTGCTATTTACCGAGAAAACAGTTTGCTTGACTTCTACAAAGCGTTGCCTGATACATTTGCTAATCTGAAAGAGAAGCACTTGTCCGCACCAGCATGTTTGATAGCATGTACTGCTGCAAACAGGCTTTCTCGCAAATGAAACTGAACAAAAACAACACTCGCAATCAGCTGACTGATGACCATCTGGAAGCAGTCTTACGTCTTTCAATGTCAAACATGAAGCCAGACATTTCTAAGCTCGTAGATGACATGCAACACCATCCATTGCACCGACTTTGTGACAGTAGACGTATCATAACATTTCTTAAGAATAATGTGCAAACTCTTTGATGTAATCATTATTTGTGTGTTCGTAAATGTGATGCCCATCTTGTGTGAAACAACTGTGGGACGATTTTAATCTTCACCTTTTTGTGGCCCCTGACTCAAAATGTTTGTACACCACTGCTTTAAAAAATTATAACTCAAAAAGTAGGTTGAACACCATCCTGATGTTTTTGTAGATAATATTCAGAGATGTAAGAATATATGGTAAAAATCTGAAATCGTTGAATAGTCAAACTGTAGCCTGAAGTAGGGCTATTTTTAGCTAAATCATAAAATGTTGCATGCAACTACATTTTTTACAGGAGATCTAATAGACTTTTAATTACAACAATTGCTGATTTATCTTATAGGAAATTTGAAAACAAAATTCAGCTTTGTATCATATCAAGTCTTCAAGCTATGGCTTATTAAATAAACCAATGTTTTTTTACAATTTTGAGTTTTCAGGTGATTTTACAGCCTCACTATGAAAATCCTAAGAAACATAAACTTGGTTTGAGATCATTTTTGAATTCTGTGAGATTAATTCAGTCAGTGTAGCAAATTTCACCCTTCTACCACCATTACTCTTGCAGCTTTAAGCAGCCAAAGTTGCTCAAAAATGAATTTGCCACAAATAAAAAATAATTAACTAAATTTTACAGGGCTGTAAATCAGAAACTATTAGAGATATTGATCTAATCTTTGGCAATTTTTCATTATATGGGTAGATGAGCACATGAATTTTTTCAAGACATTCTGAGGGGGTCACCTGGAAAATTTTCCAAAATCTGGATGATTTGACATGGAATGACCCAATGGTAACTGCTCAATGAAGGCATAAAGGTCTGACTGATTATAGAGGAAGCAGGCAGAGAACAAATAATGATAGTACGACCTAAGGAAATACAGATGTCTTCAGCCTCCAAGGGTGTATCAATTGCAGAGATGCTAACTATTTCAAATGACTGAGCATAATGATTGTAGACAGAGCCCTTTAACATTTGCAGCTACTAGGCCTGACCAATGTCTCCAAGTTGTTTATTATTATAATTATTATTTATTACTGCTATAGATTGCTCATTTATGACTGTGTTTTGTGTATTTAATAAATAAATTTAAGAACATTCTTTTGAAATTCTTTTTCATACTCTGAATTCTTACTCATACATGTCATTAGCTGATTGCTTTTGTCTTTGCCTCAGCCTTTTGTTGGTGAGATGCCGATTTTGTATGTCTGAAACAATCGTTTATCCTGCCATGCGCCACAGAAAAACTGATGCGACAAACTGTACAAAACGCATGGTTGTCACTGACTTTTGATGCAATGACCGGATATTTTGCACTATACTCTTTTCTAAATTTTTGATTCACAGTTTTAGTCCTTTTAGATTTGCCAGAAACAAGACAATCTGGTGAACAAGGCCTCTTTTTTCCATCTTGTGAACAATCGCATTGGTGTTTCTATGCCGCTTAGAAAACGAAAAATACTCATCTATGCGAGTGCTGATTGGCTGATAAGCATTGATGTAACTATGAATTCCCCCACGTACCCAGTATGGAGAAGCACCGCACTCAAACTATTGGTAGACGTCAGAGATGCAAATATTTTTTATTATTTGAAGCACAAATATGATTATTGCAAGTAGCCATTTGGACTATGTCTTTTGCTTATTATAAAATTTATTTGTATCTCATTAGAAGTTTTCTTTTCACCCCTTTCAAGCCATGGGGGAACAATTTATCACCTTATTGTATAGACCTATATAATATATAATAATTTGGGAGTTGCAACAAGTCATAATATTTGTCTGTATGAGCATATAGTCGTAATGTATACACCAAAATCGTAATGATTACGCTCAAATTGTAATGGTTGGCATCTCTGCAATTCACAAGTATGTGGTGGGCACACGCTGATCAACCAGCAATGCCACCTCACCATACACTCGTCTATCATCAGACCCATTGTTTCTAAACAAAAAAAAACTACCAAAGGGTGACTGTATCAGCAGGTTTTAGAAACGTTTCCTATGAGAAATGCACAGGATGGTAAAGATCAATAAAATCCTTAATGTCATCTAAATTTGATGGAAAACCTTGACAGTTTCACTGGATCAGAGTGACCATTCCCTTCTTTATTGGGCAAAGATCTATCAACCTTGATGGATCCTGCCCTGGGTCAGGTAAACAGGTCTCTGTCTGTGGACAAAGATTCCAATGACTGAGGGTGTGAACAAATGGTCCATTTACTTTTGGGGCTGCAGAAGAGGATGGGCCCAAGGAAACATTTGAACTTGAAGGAAGTGAAATTGGGCAGTCACTAGAAGCAGTGGTAGGGACAGAGATGGAAGTAGACATAGATGCATCAACTTTTTTAACTATGGAGGGCACAAGATTCTTAAGATGTTTTGCAAACAACTCTGTTGAAGGCACGGAAAGATATGTCTGCACTCCCACTGTGGTAGTGGAATAGAGTGCAGCAGCATATGTCTGAGATAGAGTTGGGGACAATACCTTCCAAGCCTCTGAGCAAGTGATATTATTAACAGTCTTTAAGCATTGCATCTCTTTCTTTTCTACACATTTAGGGCAAGAAATAGAGTAAGAGGGGTGTGGGCCACTACAGTTAATACAGTGTGGTTCCAGGTTGCACTTGGAAACTATATAAACTGCCATGAAAGAACAAGATGAAAAATAATAATAATAATATGCAAAACCCAGCTCTTCAGGTGAGGAATGAAGAAAGAGTGCAGGGTAGATGGGTGATGCAAAAAATATTCTAAAAAGGTTTATCACGTTTACCACCATTGCAACAGGAAACATTTCACTATATCTATACAAAAACTGTATTTTAAATGAAGAACAAAATACTAATAAATGCAGAATAAAGGAAGTTATTTTAATTGAACAAAACAATCCCATCTTAAACTAATAAACAACCCAGTAACTAGATATGTAATACTAAGCTGTGAAGAAATATCTGATCATGTGACCTCTGTTCCTTACTGTATATATGTATATTCATGTGTCTGTAAACTACTTGTATCTGAGGGTGACATCTTATTAAAACATTGTACATTTATAACAACGTTTTCTTCATTACCAAGTGAAATATCTTCAAACTTATTTTCTAAAAAGTGGGTTCCTTGTCTTTAAATTAAAACATGTTTATATGCTTTTAATGAAACAATGAACAGTTGCTAAAAGAAGCTGTTATCTAACCTTCCATCTAAAAATCAAGGCTGTACTGTTCTGATCCAAAACACCAGTAGAAATTGGTCTGTAAGGGAGGGAAAATGGTAAGAGGGACATCTAAGGGATCAAATGAGGGATCAATGAAAACTGTGACAATGATGCATGAAGATGCAACAAAGAAGAATGAGTGTTGTATACAAGACATTCAATAGCTTGCAACTGAAGTGGAGCTGGTAGGGCCTGACTGAGTCAACTTGTAAGGAGGCAAGAGGCAGCCATACATCCAAAGAACAGTGAAAATGAAGGCCACTGGAATGAATCAGACGAACAAAACACAGGATCCTGAGGGGTAGTGAAGAAAACAATGTGAGACAACAAGGGAAAGGAATGGAAGTAGAGGATCAGATATACTAAATGACTTTCAGAACCCATGGATTAACTGCTAAGGACTTACAAATGTGGACAACTTGAAGCAGTCTAGCAGGCACCAGCTCTAAATCAAGAAGGGTGGTCAGGGTAAGAAAAAATACAGGAGAAGGTAATCAAATTATTGGGGTCTAATTCCCACTAAGGAAGAAGTAACAGTAGTCCAAGTTTAAATAAGATGGGACTATTATAATCAAAAGAATGATCATCCATAAAATGACATACATGAAACCAAATATCCAGGGAAGGAGGAAACAAAATAATGAACCAAAGGCTAGTACCCAAGAAGATTAGAGATGGAACATATAAAACAAGATAAAATGACAGAACATAACCTATATGAATAATCAAATCCACCTTAGAGGAAAAAGGTTTGGGCAATTCCCTCAAAAAGACAGGTGAATGAGGCATATTCAGGAAGTGAAAAAATGACTGTCCAAATCCAAACCTTTGCAAACACAGAAAACCACTATACAATAATCACCAGTTTGTGCATGAAATGGACCAATTCCTGGGTCAAGAATTGTGGTTCTAGTCCACTGGACACAGTTGTAACAGTAATCACCTGAGTGCATAACTCACAAAATTGAGAGAGAGAATATACACAAAATAATTCAAAAAAAGGGAACAAAAATGGTAAAGAACAAGGTAATTCGAGTAAACAAATTAGAAAAATAAACACTTGTGGATATGTGAATCAAACCCACGCAAAGACAATTCTATTCAACAGAACTACCAACTAAGAAATGGTTAACAGTTGCAAGATTAAAAAAAAATGCTAGTCATCACAGGGGTAGCATTGCACTCCTACTGATGAAGGGTTCTTGCACAACCATTTGCTTCTTAGCGTGCAGAAATATGTGAGAGTATCAAGAATATGGTGAGTGAAAATTTGCACCAACAGAGAACAGTACAAGTCAAGAGAGCTTCTTTTGCAGTTGGAAGTAAGATAACTTATTGGAAGATATTGCATTAGAGGGTTTATAATTTTCAATTTTTACACCTGTCTTTATATTTCAAAAAATGGTTTAAACTAGTTCTATAAATTACTAGCATTAGTTTTAAGACAATCAACTCACGACTCACCTTTTCAACAATTTCTTTTAAGGACATAGCAGAATGTTCATCAATATGGAATGCAGCACTTTTGCTAAAGGTTGCTAATCCAATTAAATCATTCTTTGGTGAATTTGTAACACCAATATATCCTGAATCATTCATTTTAGGCTGCAAAATATCTGTGAAGTAAGGAAGACTGACATGCTGAAAGCAGACAAGATCAGGGTTAATTATTTCTAATTCTGTAAACAGTTGGTCATAGCGAGGTTCATCAGTTTTCAAACTACAAGATACTACACTGAATGTTCTATTACTAAGAGCAGTTCTATGTTCAGAAGTTAATGCAGAATTGAACAGATACTGTCGACCACGAAATCTCAAGGCATTTTGATTCCCCCGTCTCAATTAAACCAGCACTGTGAACTCCATTTGTAGCATTGTTTGTAACAATATCTACTTTTGAATGTTCGGTTTGTGTGTTTGAAATAACATCCATTTTTGTCTGCTCTGAAGGAGTACTGGAAATAACTCCCACTTCAGACTCATCAGTATGAAAGTTTGAAACATCGCTAGGAGTGTTTAAAGCATTATCTACTTTTGAACGATCAGCTAATGGGTCTGAAACATTATCTACTTTTGAATGATCAGCTAATGGGTCTGAAACATTTTCTATTTTTGAATGATCTGTCAGTGTTTCTGAAACAAGACCTACTTTTGAATGGCCATCAATAGTATCTATACATGGTACTTGTTCAAGAGAGTTTAAAATATCTATTTTTGAATGATTAGCAAAAGTTTCCAAAACAGTATGTACTTTTGAATGTTCTCTGGGTATGTTTGAATCACTATTTACAGTTGAATATTCTGCAGAAACAGTTGACAATGTATCTTTCTCTGAAGATTCTGTCTTACTGTCTTTCCGTAAAATCCTCTTCAGAATGATCAGTAGAGGCGACTGAAACGGTATATACTTTTGAAGGTTCTGTAATGGTGCAGGCAGTAATAACTTTTGCATCTTCGATAACTGATGAATTCATGTAACTGACAGTGGTTAATGATGATGATGGCTGAACTGATTGGGCATTATCAACTGGTTCAGTATTCTCACCTGTGGGAAATTTAACCTGGTCAGGAACTTCCAAACTTTTAACACCTTTACCTGATTGAGTAGATTTACAAGATAAAAGATCAGAAGTTGGTGTTAGCTTATGTTCAACTTCACGATGAGGTGATTTAGGGACGGCTATGTTTTCTGTCAGATCTGACTCATTACTAATCACCACACATGGAGGATTTTTATCCTTCTCAAACTGAGATGCAGTTTCAGTATCAGCTAATGGTACCTTTGATAAGTTCATGTCCTTGGAACTTTCACATTCACTCTGAAATGCTGTGTTTGGATGCTGAAATTTATATTTCTCTTCCAGAAGAAACAGAAGAAACTTCTTTTGAACAACACAATCCCTTGTTCAGCACAAATACTGCTCACATTAACATCTACAGGTAAATAAATATCCTTACCTTTCTCTTTGTGAACATTCATGGACTCATTAACACCAGAAGTATTTATGTTCTTACTTAACTGTTCGCAGCTTTGTTGAATGACTGACACTCTACTGTCACTTCTCTCTGTTTGTAAAGAAATTTCTGAGATATCTTCTGGAGGTGGTGTAGGAATCTTACTTAAAGACTCTTGTTTTTCTGAAAGCCCAACTGAAGATTCATTCTCTTCCAATACATTATCACTCTGCTGAACTTCTTTGGTATTCCAACCTGTATCTAAATTGTTCACATCAAAACTGCTTAAAAGTGGTTTTTCTAAATGGTGTTTTTCAGCTTCAGAAATATTCTTTGTCTCTGACACACTAGTGTGTTCTGTAACTGTCTCACCCTTTTCAACCAAAGACTGGTCCCCAACAGAAAGTTTCTCTGTTCTGTTCTCCTTACTACCCTCAATGCTTTCAACATGTGAAGACTTTTTAGTCACAACACTCTTTTCAACAGGTATTTCACTGACCATATCTCCGTTTTCTTCATCAACTTCCATAGGTTCTTCTTTTAAAATAGTCTCAGGAGTAATGAAGGTTCTTGAATTTTCTGAAGTTTCACCAACGGACAAGTTATCCATCAAACTAATATTAATTTCTACTTCTGAAGAAGCTGTCTTGTCTCTTTCATTGTTTTCCATGAATTCTAGCTTTTCTTTAGATTTCCATGACATTTCACCAACAGAAACTTCTTTTGTAATGATGTTCCTTTCAATTGCAGATTCATCTCCTGCCTCATCAGTCTTCCTGCTTCTTTTCTCTGGATGTTCAGTGAATCCATTTTCAAAATTCTGAACTTCATGCTTGCGTTTTAAATCTGAAGACCCTTCTTTATTTGATTCAAAAACTTTTCCTTCATTCTTCTTTGTAGTTGGTTCACATGAAGTGTCTGTGCTTTCACTCTCAGTCTCTGCAGTTGATTTTGTGAATGAAAAAAGTCCTTGCATAGAAGATGTTGTATTATCTTTTACTATAGATTTGTATTCATCATCCATTTTACTATCTGGTATAAAATCTTTACTTGGTTCCCCTTTTTTCTCTATTACTTCATTATGATCCATTTTATCTTCTGGTTTACTCTCTTCAGTTGTTTTCTCTTCCATTCCCATTTCATCTTCATCCATTTCAGAATCTGGTTTACTTTCTTTACTTGCCTTTTCACCACCGTCCATTTCAAAATCTGGTTTACACTCTTTACTTGGCTTTTCCCCACCATCCATTTCAAAATCTGGTTTACTCTCTTTACTTGGCTTTTCCCCACCATCCATTTTACTATCTGGTTTACACTCTTTACTTGGCTTTTCACCACCATCCATTTCAGAATCTGGTTTACACTCTTTACTTGGCTTTTCACCATCATCCATTTCAGAATATGGTTTACATTCTTTACTTGGCTTTTCACCACCATCCATTTCAGAATCTGGTTTACATTCTTCACTTGGCTTTTCACCACCATCCATTTCAGAATCTGGTTTACACACTTTACTTGGCTTTTCACCATCATCCATTTCAGAATCTGGTTTACATTCTTTACTTGGCTTTTCACCATCATCTATTTCAGAATCTGGTTTACACTCTTTACATGGCTTTTCACCATCATCCATTTCAGAATCTGGTTTACATTCTTTACTTGGCTTTTCACCATCATCTATTTCAGAATCTGGTTTACACTCTTTACTTGGCTTTTCACCACCATCCATTTCAGAATCTGGTTTACACTCTTTACTTGGCTTTTCACCACCATCCATTTCAGAATCTGGTTTACCCTCTTTACTTGGCTTTTCACCATCATCCATTTCAGAATCTGGTTTACACTCTTTACTTGGCTTTTCACTATCATCTATTTCAGAATCTGGTTTACACTCTTTACTTGGCTTTTCACCATCATCCATTTCAGAATCTGGTTTACACTCTTTACTTGTGTTTTTATCCTTTTCCATTTCTTCGTCACTTTGTGAGACTGAGTTATCTTCAAAACTGAATCATTTTCTGGTTCTTCATGGTTTTGTGAGCTCTTTTTTTGGAATGTTGTACACTTTGATTATCCCCACTATTTCTTTTTTGTGTTTTTTTGAGATCTAGAAGTAGCTCGTTTATTACCAGATCTTGCTAATTTTTTCTTCTGTGTTAGATTCATTGTAATCTTTATCATTATTTCCTTTTTCACTGTTGTGGTATCTTCTTCACCTTCACTTTCTTCTTGGTAGTTAACTCGGCTTTTATTTCGGCATCCTGACCTTACTCTAGTGGCAGGAGACTCTGCTTCAGACTTAGGTGTTGATGTAGGACTTTCTTTATGACTTCGACTACGTGTAACACGTGCATGTGCCTCAGAAGCAGCCGTCTGTGCAGCTGTAGAGCTACGTCGTGACCTTCTACCTTCACTAATGGGTTCAGAACCAGGAGATACTTGAGAACGAGTTGAACATCTTGAAGATCTTCTTGGAGATTTTTCCTGTACAAGGAAAAACACAACATGATATCTAAATTCAACACATTGATTTTTGTAAAAATGTTGCTTGATTTTCTTTTATAAAACACCAAACAAAATAGATGTTAGGATAGCTGAAATAAAATATTAATAGGTAACATAAAATTAACTGAGAATATTTTAGTCCCTCTATTTTTGGTTATTACCATGATATTTTTAAATTCTCTTTTACGGATCTTTTGATGTTTTGCTAAAGTATCTGTTCCTGCCTTTTGTACTAGGACTTGCTAGTACTCTGAACTCAAGATTTTGGAGTCCCTATAACTCCAAAAATAAAGCAACTAAACAAGTAATGAGAGAGCTCTAAGAATAAAACACTGATTCCAATCAGAAAGAGCACAAAAATATATGTTGTCTTAAGAATCCTCCACAGACACAATCTACCTAATTATTATTTTGATGATTTTCTGAAGGTCTTCATTACCTAAACCTACACCAAACTAAGATCTAATATGATGTTATTGACAAACTATATCTCAAAGTATAAATTTTTCCATTGAGTGTAAGGAAATTTGGCATGTTACCAGTTCATAACCAGCCAGTCTGCTTAGATGGTCTATAAAATTAACATTACAGTACATTTATTATCAGTGAAGATTCAATTTTAGCCAAAAATTCTCCAAATAAACTTGTTTTAAGACAAGTGTCACTTCCATTTCCCTTTGTACTTCATACAAATAAATATGGTAGTATTGATACTACCACCACCATTACCACTAGCAGGAGAACACAAAACTAATGCATGTGAAGTAAAGAAGGGGAAAAAAAATCCTCCATTTTCCACCCTCTACTATAATTCAGGACCAAACTATTATTTGTAAGAGAATAGTAATCAATACAAAATGTATGTCATATGTAAAAATTATCTAAACGTGAGTGACTTCATAATAAATCATTCTAGAGCACTTCACCTGATTTTTCAGTGCTAAACACTTAGTGTTTACGAATTCTGATGAATACTACTGTCTAGCAAAGTTCCTAGTTGTAACATGCAACAATTTTTACACTGCTTTCTTATAACCAGCAAGCACAACTTGGTCTTTGGGTACACTGATATTGACAACAAACACCAATAGAAATATACTTGTTATTTGAAAAACAATCTATTACATCTCCTTACCCTATAGACTATTGATGAACTCTGATTCTTCTATCAGAGATAAGAATCCCTTGCTGTTTTACCAGTTTTTTTTTGTTTTGCAAATCTCATTTAATATGTAACATGTAGGCTACTTTCATCTACACAAGTTTTTCTTAGTATGTAGATTTCAGGTTTTATGTATGGAGTAAAAATTCAGTGTTTTGATACATACAAATGTTTTTTTTCCCCGAAATATTATTTGCCAAAATATGGGTGTGTCTTAAAAGCTGTAAAATATGGTAACAACTATCATTTCACCTACTGTACTTAATATTATATAGTTAACACATTATCTTGGAAGTTTCAGAAAATCATACATCTTTTCCTTACCGGTTGTATTTCAATAGCAACTTCAGGGATCTGTGAAGAACTTTTTTCTACCTTGACTTTGGGACTCTGGGATTTCTTTCCTCGACCACGTGGCATTTTTACTCATTACAAATTTTCCATCACATGAAATACCTAGAAAAACATGTAATAAACTTCAGACAACAATGCTTGTAAAATCCTGTGAGATATAGCTCACTCAACCAATTATCCTCCATAATTTGGAAATTCTGCAAGCATATAAAGAAAGAGATGAGACAAATTTATTTTTAAAGTTCATTTAATTTTGAAATTTTGACCCAATTTACTTTGCCTAGCCTAAAAATACCATCTCTTGTACTATTACTTAAATATTTATTAATAAAAATAACCATTGGCTACAGGTCTGAAACCTGATTTAATCGTATTATTACAAATAAACGTTTATCCTCATAGCTTGTAACCACTCATTATACTACAAAATAGGAATACAAACTTCATGTGTTGACCTGCAGAACAAAGTATTACGAATTCATTAGAAAATGTGCAATAATTACATGATCCATGTAGACTAGTTATGTGGAAAGGATATCTTCTTTGTTCATGGAACTTCCAAAAAAATGTATATTAACTTGAATGATAGGTATTTAAAAGACAAAAATCATGGCAATTCTTCAGTACATGTTAAAGTGGAAAAACTTGCAGAGGTAAAAACTTATAGAAATTTCATGGTTAACATTTCATAATAAGAAGTTATAATTGTTTTAGAACTGAAAATTGAAACATAACAGGGTTTGAGCCAGTGAATATTACCATCCACATTAGAGAACTGTTAAGTGGACCTTAATAGTGCACATTTAAAACCTTTACTAAAATACAAACAAATTTAAACAGAAGAAGGTGGCACAAAAGAAGAACTAGAAGTGGAAAGGAAGTAGGCACTTCCTCTCATACAACAGCTAGAATTCCATATTTAAGATGTGGAGAAACAGTGCCAAGATCATCAAAAAGAGCATTCTTTAGAAGGCTTCCTAAGAATGTTCGTGAAGTGTGGCCTCTTATTAAGTAATAGCACTCCCATGAGAGACGTCACCACATCTGGAACAAGTACATCTTGCACCCAATGAGGTAGTGTTGCATAAATGTGTAAAAATTAATTTTACACATGTTGGTCAATTCAGTTAAAAAACAAACAAATACTGGGGACTCTACACCCAGGAGATGATAGGATGGAGGGTTCCTAACCAAACAGTAATAGTGTGACAAATGGAATGGATGTGTCCAGCAGTGTAGAATGGTTATGGCACACTAGACCATATTTGGGGAATCTAGTCCAAAATCAGACAGCCTTGGGTATTTATCATTTATTTTGTGATATGATAGGTCTCTCATTTTCACCTTAAGCTTGTAAGATGGAAACATATGTGTCTGACAGGACAGGGCACACATATGCAAATCCACAACCAACAACTCTGGAACCCAGCATCTGAACAGTAAGAAGGGAAATTCCTGTGTGGTGGTTCACTCAATTCAAAACACAACTGGACTTCTGGTTCCTTGTACAGCAGCTCCATGTACTACCAGAATAAATT